>NW_022589817.1:1040166-1188144 GCF_004348235.1 Phoca vitulina
TCACAGCTCTCACCATAGCACATACCCTCCCCAATGTCCATCACCCAGCCACCCTATCCCTCCCGAAACCCTCAATTTCAGCAACACTCATTTTCTTTCCTGAGATTAAGAGTCTCTTATGGGTTTGTATCCCTCTCTGGTCTTGTCTTGTTTCATTTTTCCCTCCCTTCCCCTGTGATCCTCTGACTTGTTTCTTAACTTCCTCATATCATTGAGATCATATGATACTTGTCTTTCTCTGATTGACTTATTTCGCTTAGCATAACCTTCTAGTTCCATCCACGTCAGTGCAAATAGCAAGATTTCATTTTTTGATGGCTGTATAATATTCCATTGTATATATATATATATATATATATATATATATATATATATATATATATCTTCTTTATCCATTCATCTGTTGATGGACATCTAGGCTCTTTCCATAGTTTGGTCATTGTGGAATTTGCTGTAATAAACCTTGGGGTGCACAAGCCCTTCGGATCACTACATTTGTATTTTGGTGGTAAATACCCAATAGTGAAATTGCTGGGTCATAGGGTAGCTCTATTTTCAACTTTTTGAGGAACCTCCATACTGTTTTCCAGAGTGGCTGCACCAGCTTGCATTCCCACCAACTGTGTAACAGAGTTCCCCTTTCTCCGCATCCCTGCCAACATCTGTCGTTTCCTGACTTGTTCATTTTAGCTATTCTGACTGGTGTGAGGTGATATCTCATTGAGGTTTCGATTTGGATTTCCCTGACGCCAAGTGATGTTGAGCACATTTTCATGTGTCTGTTGGCCATTTGGATGTCTTCTTTGCAGAAATGTCTGTTCATGTCTTCTGCCCATTTCTTGATTGGATTATTTGTTCTCTGGATGTTGAGTCTGATAAGTTCTTTATAGATTTTGGATACTAGCCCTTTATCTGATATGTCATTTGCAAATATCTTCTTCCATTCTGTCAGTTGTCTTTTGGTTTTGTTGACTGTTAGCTGTGCAAAAGGTTTTTATCTTGATGAAGTCCCAGGAGCTTATTTTTGCTCTTGCTTCCCTTGCCTTTGGCGAAGTTTCTAGGAAGAGGTTGCTGCGGCTGAGGTCAAAGAGGTTGCTGCCTGTGTTCTCCTCAAGGATTTTGAGGGATTCCTGTCTCACATTGAGGTCTTTCATCCATTTAGAGTCTATTTTTGTGTGTGGTGTAAGGAAATGGTCCAGTTTCATTCTTCTGCCTGCGGCTGTCCAATTTTCCCAACACCATTTGTTGAAGAGACTGTCTTTTTTCCATTGGACACTCTTTTCTGCTTTGTTGAAGATTAGTTGACCATATAGTTGAGGGTCCATCTCTGGGCTCTCTATTCTGTTCCATTGATCTATGTGTCCGTTTTTGTGCCAGTACCATATTCTCTTGATGATTACAGCCTTGTAATAAAGCTTGAAGTCCAGAATTGTGATGCCACCAGTTTGCTTTTCTTTATCAACATTCCTCTGGCTATTTGGGGTCTTTTCTGGTTCCATACAATTTTTTGGATTATTTGTTCAATTTCTTTGAAAAAAAAGTTGATGGTATTTTGATAGGGATTGCATTAAATGTGTAGATTGCTCTAGGTAGCATTGACATCTTCACAATATTTGTTTTTCCAATCCATGAGCATGGAAAGTTTTTCCATTTCATTCTGTCTTCCTAAATTTCTTTCATGAGTATTCTATAGTTTTCTGAGTACAGATTCTTTGCCTATTTGGTGAGATTTATTCCTAGGTATCTTATGGGTTTGGGTGCAATTGTAAATGGGATAGACTCCTTAATTTCTCTTTCTTCTGTCTTGGTGTTGGTGTATAGAAATGCAACTGATTTCTGTGCATTGATTTTATATCCTGCTAGTTTACTGAATTCCTGTATGAGTTCTAGCAGTTTTGGAGTGGAGTCTTTTGGGTTTTCCACATAATGTATCATATCCACTGCAAAGAATGAGAGTTTCACTTCTTTGCCAATTCGGATGCCTTTTATTTCTTTTTGTTGTCTGATTGCTGAGGCTAGGATTTCTAGTACTATGTTGAATAGCATTGGTGATAGTGGACATCCCTGCCATGTTCCTGACCTTAGGGGAAAAGCTCTCAGTTTTTCCCCATTGAGAATGATATTCACTGTGGGTTTTTCATAGATGGCTTTTAGGATATTGAGGTTGTACCCTCTATCCCTACACTGTGAAGAGTTTTGATCAAGAAAGGATGCTGTACTTTGTGAAATGCTTTTTCTGCATCTATTGAGAGGAACATATGGTTCTTGTTATTTCTTCTATTAATGTATTGTATCACATTGATTGATTTGTGGATGTTGAACCTACCTTGCAGCCCAGGGATAAATCCCACTTGGTCGTGGTGAATAATCCTTTTAATGTACTTTTGGATCCTATTGGCGAGTATTTTGGTGAGAATTTTTGCATCCATGTTCATCAGGGATATTGGTCTGTAGTTCTCCATTTTGATGGGGTCTTTGGTTTTGGGATCAAGGTGATGCTGGCCTCATAAAATGAGTTTGGAAGTTTTCCTTCCATTTCTATTTTTTGGAACAGTTTCAGAAGAATAGGTATTAATGTTTCTTTAAATGTTTGGTAGAATTCCCCTGGGAAGCCATCTGGCCCTGGGCTCTTGTTTGTTGGGAGATTTTTGATGAGTGCTTCAATTTCCTTACTGGTTATGGGTCTGTTCAGGTTTTCTATTTATTCCTGGTTCAATTTTGGTAGTTTATACGTCTCTAGAAATGCATCTATTTCTTTCAGATTATCTAATTTGCTGTCATATATTTGCTCATAATATGTTCTTATAACTGTTTGTATTTCTTTGGTGTTGGTTGTGATCTCTCCTCATTCATTCATGATTCTCTTTATTTGGGTCCTTTCTCTTTTCTTTTTTATAAGTCTGGCCAGGGGTTTATCAATCTTATTAATTCTTTCAAAGAACCAGCTCCTAGTTTCGTTGATCTGTTCTACTGTTCTTTTGGTTTCTATTTCACTGATTTCTGCTCTGATCTTTCTATTTCACTTCTCCTGCTGGTTTTAGGCTTTATTTGCTCTTCTATCTCCAGCTCCCTTAGGTGTAGGGTTAGGTTGTGTATTTGAGACCTCTCTTGTTTCTTGAGGAAGGCTTATATTGCGATATACTTTCCTCTTAGGACCGCCTTTGCTGCATCCCAAAGATTTTGAACAGTTGTGTTTTCATTTTCATTTGTTTCCATGAATTTTTTTAATTCTTCTTTAATTTCCTGGTGGACCCATTCATTCTTTAGTAGGATGAACTTTAGCCTCCATGTATTTGAGTGCTTTCCGACTTTCCTCTTGTGATTGAGTTCTAGTTTCAAAGCATTGTTGTCCAAAGATATGCAGGGAATGATCCCAATCTTTTGGTACTGGTTGAGACCTGATTTGTGACCCAAGATGTGGTCTATTCTGGAGAATGTTCCATGTATACTAGAGAAGAATGTGTATTCTGTTGCTTTGGGATGGAATGTTCTGAATATATCTGTGAAGTCCATTTGGTCCAAGGTGTCACTTAAAGGCTTTATTTCCTTGTTGATCATTTGCTTAGATGATCTGTCCATTTCAGTGAGTGGGGTGTTAAAGTCCCCTCCTATTATTGTATTATTGTCAATGTCTTTCTTTGCCTTTGTTACTTATTGGCTTATATAATGGGCTTCTCCCATTTTAGGGGTATAGATATTTAAAATTGTTATATCTGCTTGTTGGATAGACCCTTTAAGTATGATGTAGTGTCTTTCCTCATCTTTTATTATAGTCTTTGGTTTAAAATCTAATTTGTCTGATATAAGGATTGCTACCCCAGCTTTCTTCTGTTGTCCAATAGCATGGCAAATGGTTTTCCACCCCCTCGCTTTAAATATGGAGGTGCCTTTAGATCTAAAATGAGTCTCTTGCAGACAGCATTTTGATGGGTGTTTTTTTTTTTTTTTTAATCCATGCTGATACCCTGTGTGTTTTGACTAGGGCATTTAGTCCATTTACATTCTGGGTCAGTATTGAAAGATATGAATTTAGTGCCATTGTGTTACCTGTAAGGTGACTGTTACTGTATATTGTCTCTATTCCTTTCTGGTCTATGTTACTTTTAGGCTCTCTCTTTGCTTAGAGGACCCTTTTTGATATTTCTTGTAGGGCTGATTTGGTGTTAGCAAATTCCTTTAGTTTTTGTTTGTCCTGGAAGCTTTTTATCTCTCCTTCTATTTTCAATGACAGCTTAGCTGGGTATAGTATTCTTGGCTGCATATTTTTCTCATTTAGTGCTCTGAATATATCATGCCAGTCCTTTCTGGCTGGACAGATCTCTATGGTTAGGTCTGCTGCCAATCTAATATTTCTACTGTTGTAGGTTACCGACCTCTTGTCCAGAGCTGCTTTCAGGATTTTCTCTTTGTCTCTGAGACTTCTGAGTTTTACTATTAGATGTCGGGGTGTTCACCTATTTTTATTAATTTTGAGGGGGGTTCTCTGTGCCTCCTGGATTTTGATGCCTGTTTCCTTCCCCAAATTAGGGAAGTTTTCCACTATAATTTACTTCAATATACCTTCTGCCCCTCTCTCTCTTTCTTCTTCTTCTGGGATCCCAATTATTCTAATATTGTTTCATCTTATGGTATTACTTATCTCTCTAATTCTCCCTTCTTGATTCAGTAGTTGTTTATCTCTCTTTTTCTCAGCTTCTTTATTATCCATCATTTGGTCTTCTATATCACTAATTCTTACTTCTGCCTCCTTTATCCCAGCAGTTAGAGCCTCCATTTTTGATTGCACCTCATTAATAGCCTTTTTGATTTCGACTTGGTTAGATTTTAGTTCTTTTATTTCTCCAGAAAGGGTTTCTCTAATATCTTCCATGCTTTTGTCAAGCCCAGCTCGTATCTTTAAAATCATCATTCTGAACTCTAGTTCCGACATTTTATTAATGTCCATATTGATTAGGTCCCTGGCAGTCGGTACTGCCTCTTGTTCTTTTTTTTTGAAGTGATTTTTTCCATCTTGTCATTTTCTCCAGAGGAGAATAGATGAATGAGATAGCAAAATAGTAAAAGGGTAACAACGACCCCACAAAAATATACACTAAAGAAATCAGAAGAGACCCAAAACCGGGGGGAAAATAAAGAAAAAAATAAAAAATGAATATTGTCAGGCTGGTGAATAGAATGGAGGCACACACTAAATTTTGGGTGTATTTTGTTCTGTTAGAAGAAATTCCCTCCCAAACTTTTATAGAAAGAAAAATTTATATATATAGAAAGATAATGGTAAATACAATGAAGGGATGGAATATGACTGTAATGATGAAAATTTTAAGATTTAAAAAAAATAATTGTGCAGATAAGAATTTGGTTGAAAATAGAAAGAAGAAAAATTAAAAAAAACAGCAACAAAAAAAAAAAGAATGTGATCAGGCAGGAGACTAGAACAAAGCCTTACACTAGATTTAGGGTATATTTTGGTCTTTTAGAAGAAACTGTATCCCAAATTTTAAAGAAAGAAAAACGTATATGTGCAAAAAATAAGGTTAAGTACAATGAAGTGATGGAATATGACTGTAAAAATTAAAATTAAAAAATTTTAGAAAGGAAATTGTTCAGATGTTGGTTAAAATTAGAAAGGAGAAAAATTCCCAAAAAATAGAAAAGAGAAGAAAAAAATAAAGAAAATTTAAAAAATGACCTTTGAAAAACTAAAGAATCATGGGGCAACACTGTCAGGACTACCTCACTTTTGAGAGCTTATTCTGTATCTTAACTCAATCAACTTCTATCACTTTACTCACAAAACAAACAAACAAAAAAAGAATCAGGGGAAAAAGCCATGAATTCTATGTGCTGTATTCCCCTAGCACTGGAGTTTTGCAGTTCTCATTGATCGGAAACTGGGTCATGGCTGGATGTTCTTGCTGATCTGGGGGAGGGGCCTGTTGCAGTGATTCTGAAATGTATTTGCCCAAGGCAGAATTGCACTGCCCTTGCCAGGGGCCAGGCTAAGTAATCTGCTTGGGTTTGCTCTCAGTAGCTTTTGTTCCCTGAAAGCTTTCCGTACAGCTTTGGAGGACAAGAATGAAAATGGCGGCCTCCCGGTCTGTGGCCCCGGAGAAGCCAAGAACTTGGGGCCCCACTCCTCAGTGAGCCTTCAGAGAAAAGCAGTCAATCACTCCTGTCTCCCTGGTCTCTGGGCACACTCCATGCTCACCTGGCCTGTGACTGAATATTTCTATCTCTGGCGCATGACCCCTTTTGGAGTTTCCAAACCTAGCAGATTCCTGCAGTGTGCTCCCGTGCCACTCCTCCTGGGGGAGGAAAGGGAGTCTCCCTGGATCTGCCACTTGTTGGGTCCTTGCTGGAAGAGTAGTGGCCTGGCCGGACTGCACCGCGGATCATGGTTTATGGCAACCCCGAGCTGAGAGCCCACTCCTCAGCTCTGTCTTTGCAGCCAGCTTCCCTGCTCTGATGCCTGGGAGCTCTGCCACACTCAGCACCCCCCACCCCGTCTTTCTGTGACCCCTAGGGTCCTGAGACCACACTGTCCCAGCCAGTGTTCCTCCCCAGCTTAGCCACTGGAGTGACGTCCTTCAGCAAAGCAGACTTCTAAAAGTTCTAATTCTTGCTCTGCTGCTCTATCACTTGCTGGTACCTGGCTGACAGAGGCTACCTCCCCCCGCATTTATCTTCCCACATATCTCCTCGGATTCACCTCTCTGCACGTCCTACCTTCCAGAAAGTGGTTGCTTTTCTCTTCATAGAATTGCTGCTATTCTTTTCTTTGATCTCCTGTTGAGTTTTTAGGTGTTCAGAATGGTTTGATAACTATCTAGCTGAATTCCTGGGACCAGACTAAATTTAGGTCTCCTACTCCTCCGCCATGTTGCTCCTCCCCCTTGATTCAATTTCTTTACTATTCTTTTCTATTTCTTTCTGTTTCAGTTTTGGTAGTTTATATGTTTCAAGGAATTTGTCCATTTCTTGCAGGTTGTACAATTTGTTGACATACAACTTTTCATAATATTCTCTGTTTGTATTTTTTTGGTGTCAGTTGTGATCTCTCCTGTCTCATTCATGATTTTATTTTTTATTTTTATTTATTTAGGTTCTTTTTTAAAATTATGTTCAATTAGTCAACATATAGTAAGTACATCATTAGTTTTGATGTAGTGTTCAATGATTTATTCATTGCATATAACACCCAGTGCTCATCATTGGGTCCTTTCTCTTTTCTTTTTGATAAGTCTGGCTAGGGGTTTATCAATTCTGTTCATTTTTTAAAGAACCAGCTCCTCACCGATATGTTCCTTTTTTTTTTTTTTTTAGATTCTGTATCATTTATTTCTGCTCTAACATTTATTATTTCCTTCCTTCTGCTGGCTTTAGGGTTTGTTTTTCATTCTTTTTTTGTCACTTTGGATGCAAGTTTAGGTTGTTTATTTGAGGTTTTTGGGGTTTTTTTTCCTTCTTGAAATAGGCCTGCATTGCTATATACTTCTCTCTTAGGACTGCTTTTGCTGCATCCCAAAGGTTTTGGACCATTTTGTTTGCATTTTCATGTGTTTTCATGTAATTTTTGATTTCCTCTTTGATTTTGTGGATGACCTATTCATTGTTTAGTAACTTGTTGTTTAACCTCCATGTATTTGCAGTGTTTCCGAACATTTTCTAGTGGTTGACTTCTAGTTTCATATCATTGTTGTCAGAAATGATACATGATATATGATTTAGATCTTTTTATATTCATTCTGGCCTGATTTGTGGCCTAATATGTGATCTACTCTGGAGAATGTTCCATGTGCACTTGAAAAGAATGTGTATTCTTCTGTTTTTCGATGAAATGTTCTGAATATATTTTTAAGTCCATCTGCTCCAGTGTGTCATATTTTAATGTTAGAAGATCTGTCCATTGAAATAAGTTGGTCGTTAAAGTCCCCTACTATTATTTCATTATCTTCAATTAGTTCCCATATTGGGTGCACAAATATTTAAAATTATTAGATATTCTTCTTGTATTTTCCCCTTTATTTTATTATTATTCCCTCCTTTGTCTCTTGTTGCTGTCTTTGTTTTAAAGTCTAGTTTGTCTTTTATATGTATTACTACTCTTTCTTACATCCTTTTTCATGACAAGTATTTCTCCATCCCCTTTCTTTCAACCTGCAGGTGTCTTGTGGTCTGAAATACATCTCTTGTAGGCAGCATATAGACGGATCTTGTAGTTTTATCCATTTTGTCATCCTATGTCTTTTGATTGGAGCATTAATCCCTTTACATTCAAAGTAATTGTTGGGGCGCCTGTGTGGCTCATTTGGTTAGGCATCTGACTTTTGATTTCAGCTTGGGTCATGATCTCAGGGTCATGGGACCAAGCCCCATGTCTGGCTCTTCACTGAGCATGGAGCCTGCTTAGGATTCTCTCTCTCCCTCTGCCCATCTCCCCCCACCCCGCATTTGCCTACACACTCTCTCTAGAAAAGATAAAAAGAATGAACATAAAAAATACAGAAGTGGTGGAGTTAATTTGTTAGAGTAGTAAGGGGACCCTGAGCTTGCTTATACTTGGAACACAGGTAGATAAACATCCATCTATTTTGAACACTAGGAATATGATTTGAGGATTAAGAAAACAACTGCACAGTTGGAGGGAGAGAATGTGGCAGATATGAGGCTCAGAGCTCTGAATTGGGGGAGAGGAAATCTGCATGGCTGAGAAGTGGAGGGAACCCTTTTTGAGAGTAAAGTCAGGGAGAGGGAGAGAGTGGGAGAGAGTACAAGGGATAGGAATCACACAATAATTTGCAGTGAGGAAATCCCCTGGGTTGCACTGGGAGAGATCACTCCCCTTTCCAGAGTGCATTTGGAAGAGTGTATTTTGCTTCTCCAAGGACAAAGGGCCAGCTGGGAGCCACTGAGCTGTGCTCAACAGCAGGGTCAGAAGTGTGCACAGAGGGCTGAAAATCTCTTAACAGCTTTTCGCTGTGAGCCACAACAGTCTTAAATCTCTGCACACAGAGAGGCTGCTTTTCTGTGGCAGAACTGAGCAGAGAGCAGAGACATGGGCAGACTGCCGATAATCTGGCCACAGCTTTTCACTGTCTGCCACAGTAAATTGAAGCCTCTGTGTGACTGCTTTTCGGAGACAGAACAGAGTAGGGGGATTGAGTTTCATTCAGTCTGCCAATAACCTGGTTCCAGGTTTTCGATGAGGGTGACAAACTCTAGCCTCTGTGCACCACTGTGCACCTGATTTTCTGGGACAGGACCGTGCTGGGCATGCTGAGAGGCTCTCTTCCGGTGGAGGAGAGTGGGCCCACACCTTGCAAGGCTCTTTAAAACTGGGTTTTGAATGCCAGCCACTGGCCAGAGATAAAATACAGGAATCTGTGGCCCTGGCGTGCAGATGGCCTGGGAACAGCGAGGTTAAGGGCAGGGAACTGACAAAAGCCAGGGACGAGATTGTTCATTTTTCTGAGACGGCCTCCTGATCCGTGGTGGCCAGGCGTTCCCCTCTCCTGGGACAAGAGGGCAGGGTAACATCATATTCTTTCTCCTCCACCATCCCTCCCTCCCTGTGCCCACCAGCATAGACTTCAAAGAGAAACAGTGCCTCCAGTGAAGGCTGGAGTCCCCTACACTAAACCCAGGCCCCCTGTACCTGGCAGGGGCATCTTTACAAGAGCAAATCAGCTTGTGAGCCAGCCCAGCAGGCCTCTCCTTTAGAAGACCAACACAGGCCCCCCACATGTACCAAGTCTACTGATTAAAGAATTCTCCAAAACTTCAGCTTCTGCTGGAAATAGGACCAGGCTGGCTTCTTTTTTCTCTTTTAACAACTTTATAACTTTTTATTTTTTTAAATTTCTGTATTTCTTATTTTTTAATTTTTATCCTTCATATATATTTTTTCTTTTTTAAATTTTCTTTATCTTTTTTCTTCTTTCCTTTTCAGGAAAATTCTTTCCAGGCTTATCATGACAAACAAATCAAAACACACCTAACTAAAGGTCCAAACAATCCCCACTGCAAGAAAGGAGTAGCTCTGTAGAGGATGGACCAGTAGGAAAGAGCAGCCAAAACGCAATAACAGAGTGTACCCAGCATACACCAGAAACACTTCGTGAAATTTTTTTCCCCCATTTTTGTTGTTATTGTTTTAGGTTTTTAAATTTAATTTTATTTTTCTTTCTTCCTTTCAATTCTGGGCAAAATGACAAGAAGGAGAAATTCATCCCAAAAGAAAGAATAGGAGGTAATACTCACTGCCAAGGATTTAATCAATACAGATGTAAGTAAGAAGTCTCAACTATAATTTAAAACAATGATTATGAAGATACTAGCTTGGCTTATAAAAAAGCAGAGAAGACACTAGAGAATCCCCTACTGTAGAGTTAAAAGAAATAAAATCTACTCGGACTGAAATTAAAAATGTTAATACTGAATGCAGTCCAAAGTGGAGGTATAAAAACAGAAGAGAGAATCAGTGACATAGAAGATAAAATGATGGAAAATAAGGAAGCTGAAAAGAAGAGAGAAGGAAAACTATTAGATCACAAGAGTGACTTAGAGAACTCAGCAGTTCTGTAAAGTGAAATAATATCCATATTATAGGGGTCCCAGAATATGAGGAGTGGGAGAAAGAGCCAGAAGTATACTTGAACAAATTGTAGCTGAGAACTTCCCTAATCTGGGGAAGGAAACAGGCATTCAAGTCCAGGAATCACAGAGAACCGAACTCAAAATCAACAAAAAATAGATCAACACCTCAACATATTATAGTGCAGCTTGCAAATTTCAAAAATAAAGAGAAAATCCAGAAAGCAGCTCAGGACAAGAGATCCTTAACCTATGAAGGTAGACACATAAGGCTGGCAGCAGACCTGTCCATAGAGACCTGGCAGGCCAGGAAGGACTGACATGGTATATTCAACATGCTAAATGAGAAAAATAAGGAGCCAATAATACTCTATCCAACAAGGCTATCATTCAGAATAAAAGGAGAGATAAAAAACAAAACAAAAAAACAAAAACAAAAACAAAAAACTAAAGGAATTTTTGAACATTAAACCAGAGCTGCAAGAACTACCAAAGGGAATCCTTTTGGTGGAGAGAGAGCCCCAAAGTATCAAAAACCAAAAAGAAAAAAAAAGATAATCTACAGGTAATACAATGGCACTAAAATCATATCTTTCAATAAGTATTCTGAATCTAAATGGACTAAATGCTCTCGCTGATCAAAAGATATAGGGTATAAGAATGGATTAAAGAAAATAAGACCTATCAATATGCTGCTGACAAAAGACTAATTTTAGACTGAAAGAAACCTCAATATTGAAAATGAATGGGGTGGAGAACCAGACAAAGTAGATTTTAAGCCAAACACTGTAATAAGAGATGAAGAAGGAAACTATATCATAATAAAAGGGTGTATCCAACAACATGATCTAACAGTTGTAGATATTTATGCCCATAACTTTGGAGAAGACAAATGTATAAACCAATTAATAACAAAATCAAAGACACACATCAATAATACTATAATAATAGTAGGAGACTTTAACACCCCCACTCACAATAATGGACAGATCATCTAAGCAGAGTATCAACAAGGAAATGAAGGCTTTGAATGATACACTGGCTAGATGTACTTAACAGATACATTCAGAGTATTTCATCCTAAAGCAGCAGAATACTCATTCTTCTCGAGTGTACATGTAACATTCTTCAGAATTGATCACATGTTGGGTCACAAATCAGGCCTCAACAAGTAAAAAAAAGATTGAGATCATATCATGCGTATTTTCAGACCATAATACTATGAAACTTGAAGTCAACCATAAGAAAACATTTGGAAAAATCTTAAAGAACATCCTACTAAAGAACGAATGGGTCAACCACGAAATTAAAGAATTTAAGAATACATAGAACTAAATGAACATGAAAATACGACAATTGAAAACTTTTGGAATGCAGCAAAGATGATCCTTGGAGGTAAGTATATAGCAATACAGGCCTTCTTCAAGAAACAAGAAAAGTATCAAATACACAACCTAACCTTACACCCAAAGGAGCTGGAGAAAGAACAAATAAAGCCTAAATCTGGCAGGAGAAGGGAAATAATAAAGATTAGAGAAGAAATCAATGATATACAAACCAAAAGAACAGTAGAACAGATCAACGAAACTAGGAGCTGGTTCTTTGAAAGAATTAATAAGATTGATAAACCCCTGGCCAGACTTATCAAATAGAAAAGAGATAAATAAAATCATGAATGAAAGGGGAGAGATCACATCCAACACTGAAGAAATACAAATAATTATAAGACAATATTATGGGAAATTATATGCCAGCAAATTAGGCAATCTAGAAGGAATAGAGAAATTCCTAGAAACATATAAATTACCAAAACTGAAATAGGATGAAATAGAAAATTTGAACAGACCCATAAACAGTAAAGAAATTGAATCAGTAATCAAAAATCTCCCAACAAACAAGAGTCCAGGGTTGGATGGCTTCCCAGGGGAATTCTACCAGACATTCAGAGAATTAATAATTATTCTTCTGAAACTTTTGCAAAAAATAGAAATGGAGGGAAAAACTTCCAAACGCATTCTATGAGGCGAGCATTATCTTGATCCCACTAAAAAGGAGAGTTACAGACCAATATCCCTGATGAACATGGATGCAAAAATTCTCAACAACGTACTAGCTAAAAGGATCCAACAGTACAATAAAAAGATTATTCACCATGACCAAATGGGATTTATTCCTGGGCTACAGGGCTGGTCCAACGTCCACAAATCAATCAGTGTGATATACCACATTAATAAAAGAAAGAAAAAGAACCATATGACCTTCTCAATGGATGCAGAAAAAGCATTTGACAAAATATAGCATCCTTTCTTGATAAAAACTTTCTGCCATGTAAGAATAGAGGGTACATACCTCAATATTATAAAAGCCACATATGGAAGGACCCACAGCAAGTATCTTCCTCAATGGGGAAAAACTGAGAGCTTTCCCCCTAAGTTCAGGAACACGACAGGGATGTCTACTCTCACCACTGTTGTTCCACATAGTACTGGAATACCTACGCTCAGCAATCAAACAAAAAGAAATAGACATTCAAATCAGCAAAGAAGAAGTCAAAGTTTCATTCCTTGCAGATGACATCATTCTCTATGTAGAAAATCCAAAAGACTCCACCAAAAAATTGGAACTGATATAGGAACTCAGCAAAGTTACATGACATAAAATCAATGCACAGAAGTCAGTTGCATTTCTAAATACTAACAATGAAGCAGCAGAAAGAGAAATCAAATAGATCCCATTTACATTCGTTCCAAAACTATAAGATACTTAGGAATAAACCTAACCAAAGAGGTAAAGGAACTGTACTGTGAAAACTATAGAACACTTATGAAAGAAATTAAGGAAGATACAAAGAAATGGAAAAACATTCCATGCTCATGGATTGGAAGAACAAATATTGTTAAAATCTCTATGCTAACCAAAGCAATCTACTCATTCAATGCAATGCCTACCAGAATACCACCAGCAGATTTCACAGAGCTGGAACAAACAATCATAAAATTGTATGCTACCAGAGAAGAGCCCAAATAGCCAAAGGAATGTTGAAAGATAAAACCAAAGCTGGAGTCATCACATTTCAAAACTTCAAGCTGTATTACAAATCTGTAATCATCAAGACAGTATGGTCCTGGCACAAAAACAGATACATAGATCAATGGAACAGAATAGAAAACTCAGAAATGGACCCTCAACTCTATGGCCAACAAATCTTCAACAAAGCAGGCAAGAATATCCAATGGGAAGAAGACAGACTCTTCAACAAAAGGTGTTGGGAGAAGTATACAACCACATGCAGCCATATGAAACGGGACCACTTTCTTACACCATACAGAAAAATAAATTCAAAATGGATGAAAGACCTCAATATGAGACAGCAATCCATTAGAATACTAGAGGAGGACACAGGCAGCAAACTCTTCTACCTTCACCACAGCAACTTCTTGCTTGACACATCTCCACAGGCAAAGGAAACAAAAGCAAAAATGAACTATTTGGACTTCATCAGGATAAAAAGCTTTTGCACAACAAAGGAAACAGTCAACAAAACCAAAAGGCAACCTATGGAATGAGGAAGATACTTGCAAATGACTTATCAGATAAAGATCTATTATCCAAAATCTATAAAGAACTTATTAAACTCAACACCCAAAAAACAAAAACAAAAACAAAGTCCAGTCAACAGATGGACAGAAGACATGAACAGATATTTCTCCAAGGAAATCATACAAATACTATGAGACACATGAAAAAATGCTCAACATCACTTGGCATCAGGGAAATACAAATCAAAACCACAGTGACATACCACCTCACACTGGTCAGAATGCCTAAAATTCACAACTCAGGAAACAACAGATATTGGGGAGGATGCAGAGAAAAGGGAACCTTCTTACACTGTTGGTGGGAATGCAAACTCACGCAACTGCTCTGGAAAACAATATGGAGATTCCTCAAATAGTTAAAAATAGAACTACCCTATAACTCAGCAATTGCACTTCTAGGTATTTATCCAAAAGATACAAACATAGTGATTTGAAGGAGCACAAACACACCCCAAAGTTTATAACAGCAAAGTCCACAATAGCCAAAATATGGAAAGAGCCCAGATGTCTATCAGCAGTAGAATGAATAAAGAAGTAGTATATATATATGGAATGGAATAATAGTCATTCAAAAAGAAGGGAAGCTTGCCATTTGAAATGACATGGATGGAACTAGAGGGTATTATGCTAATCAAAATAAGTCAGTCAGAAAAAAGCAAATACCATATGATTCATTCATATATGGACTTTAAGAAACAAAACAGATGAACATAGGTGAAGGGAAGGAAAAATAAAATAAGATAAAATCAGAGAGGGATGCAAACCATAAGAAACTCTTCTATTTTTTAAAGATTTTTATTTATTTATTTAATTGACAGAGTGAGACAGCGAGAGAGGGAACACAAGCAGGGGGAGTGGGAGAGGGAGAAGCAGGCTTCCCGCCGAGCAGGGAGCCAGATGCAGGGCTCAATCCCAGGACTCTGGAATCATGACCTGAGCTGAAGGCTGTCACTTAACCAACTGAGCCACCCAGGTGCCTCACCATAAGAAACTCTTAACTCTAAGAAACAAACTAAGGTTTGCTGGTGGGGAAGTGGATGGGGTAATGGGCTAATTGGGTGATGGGCATTAAGGGGGGCACTTGATGTCATGAGCACTGGGTGTTATATGCAACTGATGAATCACTAAATTCTACCCCTGAAACTAATAATACACTATATGTTAACTATATTGAATTTAAGTAAACAATAAAATTAAAAACACACAAAACCCAGCAAAGTAATTATTGATAGATATGTCTTTAGTGCCATTTTAGTCCTTTCCATTGTTTCTGGAGATTTTTCTGATCCTTTCTTGTATTTGTCACTTTTGATCTGTCCTTTCCACTCAGAGAATCCTTTTTAATGTTTCTTGCAGGGTTGGTTTAGTTGTCATGAACTCCATTAGTTTTGTTTGGCTAGGAAACTCTATTTCCCTTTCTATTCTGAATGATAGCCTTGCTGGATAGAGTATTCTTGGCTGCAGATTTTTCCCATTCAGCACTTTGAATATATCATGCCTCTAATTTCTGCCTTATCAAATTTCTGTTGAAAAATCTGCAGCTAGCCTTATGGGTCTTCCCTTGTAACTAAGGACCTCTTTTGTCTTGCTGTTTTTACGATTTTTTTTCTTTATTGGTATATTTTTTCAAATTTAATTACAATATGTCTTAATGTTGGCCTGCTTCTGTTGATTTTGATGGGAGTTCTCTGTGCCTCTTATATCTGGATGTCTGTTTTCTTCCCCAGAATAGGGAAGTTTTCAGCTATGTGTTCCTCAAATAAATTTTCTTCCCCCTTTTCTCACTTTTCTTCTTGGACTCCTATAATATATTATTTTTGATAGAGTCACTGAGTTCCCTAAATCTATTCTCATGTTGAATAATTCTTTGTCTCTTTTTTCAGCTTCATTGTTTTCCATTATTTTGTCTTCCATGTCACTAATTAGTTCCTGTGCTTCTTCTAGCTTGCTGTTCATTGCATCAAGCATGTTTTCAATGTCATTTATTACACTCTTCTTCTGATGGATACTCTTTTAACTCTTGTATATCTGTTGCAATGGTCTCATTCTTTTCTCAAGTGAAGTGAGTGTCCTTATGACTTTAGCTTTAAATTCTCCATCAGGCATCTTACTTATATCTGTTTCACTTACACCTCTGGCTGTGCCCTCATCTTATTCTTTCATTTGGGATACATTCTTCCATCTTGGCATTTCATCTGAGTCTCTGTTTTCTTCTCTGTGTTAGAAAAACCAGGGCCGCCTGGGTGGCTCAGTCGTTAGGTGTCTGCCTTCGGCTCAGGTCATGATCCCAGGGTCCTGCGACTGAGCCCCGCATTGGGCTCCCTGCTCTGTGGGAAGCCTGCTTCTCCTTCTCCCACTCACCCTGCTTGTGTTCCTTCTCTCGCTGTCTCTCTCTCTGTCAAATAAATAAAAATTTAAAAAAAAGAAAGAAAAAACCAGCTATGTCTCCTTCTCCTGAAAGGCATGGTCTTATGAAAAAGAGGTCATGTAGTGCCCAGGGCCTGGTGCTTCAGGGAGTGCCTCTTTTGTGTGCTGTGTATGCTCTTCTGCTGTGTTTTGACTGCTCTATCTTTCAGGCCAGTCATCTGCAGAAGTTCTCCTTGTCTACTGTGTGCAGTGTTTGGTTCCTGGCCTGAATGTGGCATATTTTAACTAGGTATGGTCTTGTTTCCTTGTGAAATTAGACCTGACACCACTAACATCAGAACTGTGGCCCTGCATCATTCTCTGGTCAGGAAATGTGTTGTAGGCAGGGGTTTGTTCTGGTCTTTTAGGGGAAAAGACTGCCACACTGGGACTGGGGGAAGCTTCCCTGAGAAGGACAGTTCCCACCAGAGTGCAGGTGTGTGGGGCTTGGTGTATGCAAGTTAGACATCAAGTGTCATAGCTGTGGAGCTTCCTGCAGGTGGTCCTGTCTTTATGTTGAGGAGGAGGGGAGGGAAATAGCCCCAGCCACCTCTTTTGTTCCTGGAGAGGTGTCTCTGTGAATGCTGCCTTTCTGGGAGTCACTCTGAGAAGAGCCAATAATGTCCCCAATGTGTGCCCCAGATGTTCTTCACATTGCTGTTTCCAGGCTGTCTCCATGCTGTTCACTGTCTTCTCTCCAGGAGCAGTGCAGTGCTCTGGAAGCTTATCCCTGCCAAGCCTGCTGACCTTTAAAATTCCAGGCTTTAGCCCGGCTGATTGGAAAAACTCATGAAAATCAGCTCCTCTTGTTTTCCAAGCCAAGTACTTGGGGAAACATTCTCCTTGTGCATTCCCCTGCAAGCTCCTCTCTCTCTTACCCTTTTCTGTGATTACAGCTCCCTTCCCTCCATAGCATCCATGGTCTGTTTCTCCCCTAAAGCATATCTCTGCACTTCCTACCTTCTTTAGTGTGACCTCTTTTCTCTCTTTAGTTGTGGAGTTTGTTCTGTCAGACTTCATGTCATGCCGGAGTCCAGCTCAAGCCGGGGTGGGTCTCTCGTAGGAAAGGACGGCGTTGGCGAATGAGGAGACACAGACACAGGATCAGGTTGCAAGCATCTCCTCCTGACAGGCTCGGAGGGACTTTATTTATATGTTAGGATATTTTTGTTTTTCCAAATCTTAGGTCATTTTCTGGATTACAGCCACAGCCTTCTTTCATTTTTCCTTTGTAATGATTAACATGACCTTTATTGATTTCTGCTTATTGGCTTTCACTAAAACTAAAAAACAATACGTAAAGAGAAAGGTGCTAGACAGAGCATGACCGTCTTGTTATTTTGTTCTATAGAAACTAATTCTTCGTGGAATTAGTTTCATTATGATTGCTTAGATAGGCATAACTAAGGTGAGTAGTCACTTTATCATGAAACCCCAGAAATATTCCCACAATTATAAAGATTGCCATAAATAAAATGAAAAAGAATAGCAGGAGCCAGCCCAGAAATATTCCCACAATTATAAAGATTGCCATAAACAAAATGAAGGAGAATAGCAGGAGCCAGCTGTGGAGTCTCCTGTTTTCAGGATCGTCCCCCATACTTGGACTTTGTCAAACAGCATGAGTAGCTTGGCTCACGCCAATGTCATTTTCTGGAGGGGTATTTAGGATGACTTCATAGTTATATAATTGTGGTGATGGGACGGGAAGAGCATAGGATCCTCCTACTCTGCTGCCATCTTAGTCCCACCTATTCTATTGTAATTCTGCTAATTGTTTTGCTTTGTATTATACTATGGACCTGAGTGGTATTTCAGTAGTTACAAAAGGCCCAGAAAAATATAGATAGGGAAAAGGCAATAATTAGGAAATAGTGATATTAATTCAGAATAGAAAGGGAAAAACTGTGTGGGTGAATTGACCAAGTTTTCAAGTTGTAAAGGTAAAATGGTTGCATATTCTTTGTTTAATAAAGAGGAAGGAGGCCACTGCCTCCTCACCCTATCTTCTTTAAACATAAACATAATGGACTTACTAAGATACCTGAACTTTGAATTTTACAATGCAAAGTCATGGGTCTTGTGATCTATGGAATTGTAAATATATCTCTCTGAAATTAATTTTTTCACAAAGTATACAGAAGACATTTATGAGGTGCAAGTATTTGTCTCTCAAGGTGGTAAGAAAAGTTTTAGCTGTTTTTAATTGTTCTTTCTTCTATGTTACTATATACAGTTGTGTGAAATTCTGTGTTGATGTTATTCACGTTTCTGTGCTACTTCTACATGCATGAAAATATTGTAATGCTTACTAATAAATTGTGTTGAGGGTCTTTTGTTGGCAAGATCATTTATTTCTCCACCAAGCTCTGCTAATCTGCTACTAAAGGCTGGTGTGTGACAGTTCAAAATTATCCACCTCCCAGTTTTCTCTGTGACATAGAACTTAGTAACTTTGGCTAAATATATATATATATTAGACAATACTTAGGTGCAATTTTTTTTTAAAAATACAATAGTATGCATGTTTCCATTTTTCAAGAAAAAGAGTAGTTTTATCCTAAAGGAATACTTTTATTTTTTCTTTTGGTCTCCAAACCCCTTTGTGCTACTCAAAGAGACTTTCTGTGGACTATAACTGTTGATGTTTACTATATTGGAAATTGAAACTGAGAAGTATTTTAATCTTTACTTTTTGGTTTCTTTGAAGATAGCAATGATAAATGATGAATACACTACATGTTAATAATATCTTAGTGATATTATGAAATTAATTCTGACCTTGTTTATACACTGAGATTAATCCTAAAATAAAGTGTCAGTTTGTTTTAAAATATGAAAGACTATAATGAAGGACAAAACTTGGGAGTTAATTTTATTTACCTTAGTTTACAATACTTGAGCTTGAAAAACTATGAAATATATTAAAATCTTAGCAAAGTTTGCTCAAGTTTAATGGCCTTATTTCCTTGGTTTACTGTTTACTGACTTCAAGGGTTACTCGGGGGTGCTGCTTTGCTTTGCTTTGTGTGTGTGTGTGTGTTGTGTGTGTTTAATCTGACTAGATAGCAAAGATTTTGTGTCTTACCAGAATAACCTTCTATAGTTTATGGTGATTTTCTTATGTCCTGATTATCTAAGAAAAGAGAAATTTTCTTTACAGTCATCATACTTCCTATGTTTATTTTTAAATACTGTGTTATCATTTTGCAATGACTAGCAGAGTATTGTTTCTCAGGCAATCATTATCCAATTCCTATCTTAAGTGCTCAAATCTCCTGACATCTTCTCCTGATTTTCTCCTGCCCAAAATTGACTCCTAAATATTGAACAAAATAAAACTGTTGGGATATCTTTTGCACTTAAAACTGTTCCTTCATGTCATAAAAAGAGAGACGCTTAAAATAATTAGGTTTATTTAATATGTTACTATTGATGAGATGCATGGGAAGTGATGTCAGATCAGAAGTGTTGCTTAGTCTTCCTTAGTTTAAATGTATATGGGTAAAATATTATTAAT
This sequence comes from Phoca vitulina, assembly GCF_004348235.1. NCBI lineage: Eukaryota > Metazoa > Chordata > Mammalia > Carnivora > Phocidae > Phoca > Phoca vitulina. The sequence continues at coordinate 1,060,288 of NW_022589817.1, forward strand.
ATAAATATTTCAGAATTGTATGCTGTATGGGAAGTTCCTAGATATTTGTCAATGTCTTCACTGTCATTGATATGTTTCTATTTATCAGAGTCCTGCTGCTCTTTTGCCTCATATTAGGCACCAACAGTATAGTTTTATCAGATTTAATATACAGATCTATTCCAGACTATCTTATTTTTTTTTCACTTGGCATTGTTGATAAATTCTTGGTATATTCTAACAATATGCTTGGTATATTCATGGTATATATGTCTCAAGATGATTCAAATTGGGATCTCAAGATGTTTTCCTCTGTAAACATTGCTCATCCATTAAAAAAATTGTGGTAAAATATCCATAACATAAAATTTACCACCTTAACCATTTTTAAGTGTACCATTCAGTGGTATTAATTAGCACATCCATGTGCTACCATAATCACCATCCAACCACAGAACATTTTTTAACTTGTGAAACTGAAATTATGTATCTATTACCCAGTTTATTCCCAGTCCTTGGTTACTACCATTCTACAGTCTCTATGAATTTGATCATTCTAGATACCTCATATAAGTGGAATCACGTGGTATTTATCTTTTTCTGACTGGCTTATTTTACTCACCATAATGTTCTCAAGGTTCAACTATATTGTAGCATGTGTCAGAATTTCCTTTCTAACACTGAATATTATTGCATTATATGTGTATACCACATTTGTTTAATCATTCATCCATCAAAGGGCACTTGGTTTGCTTCCACTTTTAGGCTATTGTGAATAATGCTACTATGAACATGGGTATACAAAAATCTCTTTGAGTACCTGTTTTCAACTCTTCTGGGTATATACCCAAAGGTGGAATTGTTGAATTATATACTAATTCTATTTAATTTTTTTAGCAACTGCCAGGCTGTTTTCCGTCATGGCTGCACCATATATATTCCCTTCAGCAGTGCATAAGGACCCCAATTTCTCCACATCCTCAATACCCCTTGTTATTTTCTTTTTCTTTTTTTTGGGGGGGTAATATCCATACTAATTGGTGTAAAATTATATTTCATTGTAATTTTTATTTTCATTTATGCAATGATTAGTGATATTGAGCATATTTTCATATACTTACTGGCCATTTGTATGTCATCTTTTTTTATTATTATGTTATGTTAAACACCATACATTACATCATTAGTTTTGGATGCAGTGTTCCATGATTAATTGTTTGCATATAATGCACAGTGCTCCATGCAGTATGTGCCCTCTTTAATACCCATCACAGGCTAACCCATCCCCCCACTTCCTCCCCTCTAGAACCCTCAGTTTGTTTTTCAGAGTCCATCGTCTCTCATGGTTCCTTTCCCCCTCCGATTTCACCCCCTTCATTCTTCCCCTCCTGCTATCTTCTTCTTTTTTTTAAACATATAATGTATTATTTGTTTCAGAGGTACAGGTCTGTGATTCAACAGTCTTACACAATTCACAGCACTCACCATAGCACATACCCTACCCAATGTATCTCACCCAGCTACCCCATCCCTCCCGTCCCCCCACCACTCCAGCAACCCTCAGTTTGTTTCCTGGGATTAAGAATTCCTCATATCAGTGAGGTCATATGATACATCTCTTTCTCTCATTGACTTATTTCGCTCAGCGTAATACCCTCCAGTTCCATTGGTGTTGTTGCAAATGGCGAGATTTCATTCCTTTTGATGGCTGCATAATATTCCATTGTATATATATATATATATATATATATATATATATATATATAACCACATCTTCTTTATCCATTCATCTGTCAGTGGACATCTCGGCTCCTTCCACAGCCTAGCCATTGTGGACATCCCCGCCAAAAACATCAGGGCGCATGTACTCCTCTGGATGCCCACATCTGTATCTTTGGGGCATATACCCAGTGGTGCAATTGCTGGGTTGTATGGTACATCTATTTTCAACTTTTTGAGGAACCTCCGTACTGTTTTCCAGAGTGGCTGCACCAGCTTGCATTCCCACCAAAAGTATAGGAGGGTTCCCCTTTCTCCACATCCCCACCAACATCTGTCGTTTCCTGACTTGTAATTTTAGCCATTCTGACTGGTGTGAGGTGATATCTCATTGAGGTTTTGATTGGATTTCCCTGATGTCGAGCAATGTTGAGCACTTTTTCATGTGTCTGTTGGCCATTTGGATGTCTTCTTTGGAAAAAGGTCTGTTCATGTCTTCTGCCCATTTCTTGATTGGATCATTTGTCCTTTGGGTGTAGAGTTTAAGAAGTTCTTTATAGATTTTGGATACTAGCCCTTTATCTGATATATCATTTCCAAATATCTTCTCCCATTCTGTCGGTTGTCTTTTGGTTTTGTTGACTGTTTCTTTTGCTGTGCAAAAGCTTTTTATCCTGATGAAGTCCCAATAGTTCATTTTTGCTCTTGCTTCCCTTGCCTTTGGCAATGTTGCTAGGAAAAAGTTGCTGCAGCTGAGGTCGAAGAGGTTGCTGCCTGTGTTCTCCTTTAGGATTCTGATAGACTACTGTCTCACATTTAGGTCTTTCAACCATTTTCATTCTATTTTTGTGTGTGGTATAAGGAATGGTCCAGTTTTATTCTTCTGCATGTGGCTGTCCAATTTTCCCAACACCATTTGTTGAAGAGACTGTTTTTCTTCCATTGGACATTCTTTCCTGCATTGTCGAATATTAGTTGACCATAGAGTTGAGGGTCCATTTCTGGGCTCTCTATTCTGTTCCATTGATCTATGTATCTGTTTTTGTGCCAGTACCATACTGTCTTGATGATGACAGCTTTGTAATGGAGCTTGAAGTCCGGAATTGTGATGCCACCAACTTTGTTCTTCTTTTTCAACATTCCTCTGGCTATTCAGGGTCTTTTCTGGTTCCATACAAATTTTAGGATTCTTTGCTCCATTTCTTTGAAAAAAGTAGATGGTATTTTGATAGAGATTGCATTGAATGTGTAGATTGCTCTAGGTAGCATTGACACCTTCACAATATTTGTTCTTCCAATCCATGAGCATGGAACTTTTTTCCATTTCTTTGTGTCTTCCTCCATTTCTTTCATGAGTATTTTATAGTTTTCTGAGTACAGATTTTTGCCTCTTTGGTTAGATTTATTCCTAGGTATCTTATGGTTTTGGGTGCAATTGTAAATGGGATCGACTCCTTAATTCCTCTTTCTTCTGTCTTATTGTTGGTGTATAGGAATGCCACTGATTTCTGTGCATTGATTTTATATCCTGCCACTTTACTGAATTCCTGTATGAGTTCTAGAAGGTTTTTTTGGGTTGGAGTCTTTTGGGTTTTCCACATAAAGTATCATACCATCTGCAAAGAGTGAGAGTTTGACTTCTTCTTTGCCAATTTGGATGCCTTTTATTTCTTTTTGTTGTCTGATTGCTGGGGCTAGGACTTCTAATACTATGTTGAATAACAGTGGTGATAGTGGACATCCCTGCCGTGTTCCTGACCTTAAGGGGAAAGCTCTCAGTTTTTCCCCACTGAGAATGCTATTCGATGGGGGTTTTTCATAGATGGCTATTGTGATATTGAGGTATGTACCCTCTATCCCTATACTCTGAAGAGTTTTGATCAAGAAAGGATGCTGTACTTTGTCAAATGCTTTTTCTGCAACTATTGAGAGGATCATATGGTTTTTGTTCTTTCTTTTATTAATGTATTGTATCACACTGATTGATTTGTGGATGTTGAAACTACCTTGCAGCCCAGGGATAAATCCCACTTGGTGGTGAATAATCCATTTAATATACTGTTGGATCCTAGTGGCGAGTATTTTGGTGAGATTTTTTGCATCCATGTTTATCAAGGATATTGGTCTGTAATTCTCCTTTTTGACGGGGTCTTTGGTTTTGGGATCAAGGTCAAGGTGGTCTCAAAAAATGAGTTTGGAAGTTTTCCTTCCATTTCTATTTTTTGGAACAATTTCATAAAAATAGGTATTAATGCTTCTTTAAATGTTTGGTAGAATTCCCCTGGGAAGCCATCTGGCCCTGGGCTCTTCTTTGTTGGGAGATTTTTGATTACTGCTTCAATTTCCTTAGTGGTTATAGGTCTGTTCAGGTTTTCTATTTCTTCCTGGTTTAGTTTTGGTAGTTTATACATATCTAGGAATGCATCTATTTCTTTCAGATTATCTAATTTGCTGGCATAGAGTTGCTCATAATATGTTCTTATAATTGTTTGTATTTCTTTGGTGTTGGTAGTGATCTCCCCTCTTTCATTCATGATTTTATTTATTTGGGTCCTTTTTCTTTTCTTTTTGATAAGTCTGGCCAGGGGTTTATCAATCTTGTTAATTCTTTCAAAGAACCAGCTCCGAGTTTCGTTGATCTGTTCTACTGTTCTTTTGGTTTCTATTTCATTGATTTCTGCTCTGATCTTTATTATTTCTCTTCTCCTGCTGGGTTTAGGCTTTATTTGCTCTTCTTTCTCCAGCTCCTTTAGGTGTAGGATTAGGTTGTGTACTTGAGACCTTTCTTGTTTCTTGAGAAAGGCTTGTATTGCTATATACTTTCCTCTTAGGAATGCCTCTGCTGCATCCCAAAGATTTTGAACAGTTGTGTTTTCATTTTCATTGGTTTCCATGAATTTTTTTAATTCTTCTTTAATTTCCTGGAAGACCCATTCATTCTTTAGTAGGATGAACTTTAGCCTCCATGTATTTGAGTTCTTTCCTACTTTCCTCCTGTGATTGAATTCTAGTTTCAAAGCACTGTGGTCTGAAAATATGGAGGGAATGACGCCAATCTTTTGGTACTGGTTGAGACCTCATTTGTGACCCAAGATGTGGTCTATTCTGGAGAATGTTCCATGTACACTAGAGAAGAATGTGTACTCTGTTGCTTTGGGATGGAATGTTCTGAAATATCTGTGAAGTCCATTTGGTCCAATGTGTCATTTAAAGTCTTTATTTCCTTGTTGATCTTTTGCTTAGATGATCTGTCCATTTCAGTGAGCAGGGTGTTAAAGTCCCCCACTCTTACTGTATTGTTGTCAATGTGTTTCTTTGCTTTTATTATTACTGCCTTATATAACTGGCTGCTCCCATGTTAGGGGCATAGATATTTACAATTGTTAGATCTTCTTGTTGGATAGACCCTTTGAGTAGGATATAGTGTCCTTCCTCATCTCTTATCATAGTCTTTGTTTTAAAATCTAATTTGTCTGATATAAAGATTGCCACCCCAGCTTTCTTTTGGTGACCATTAGCATGGTAAATGGTTTTCCACACCCTCACTTTCAATCTGAAGGTGTCTTATGGTCTAAAATGAGTCTCTTGCCAACAGCATATTGATGGGTCTTGTTTTTTTATCCAATCTGACTGCCTGTGTCTTTTGATTGGGGCATTTAGCCCATTTACATTCAGGGTAACTATTGAAAGATATGAATTTAGTGCCATTGTATTGCCTGTAAGGTGAATGTTACTGTATATTGTCTGTGTTCCTTTCTGGTCTACGTTACTTTTTGGCTCTCTCTTTGCTTAGAGGACCCCTTTCAATATTTCTTGTAGGGCTGGTTTTGTGTTTGCAAATTCCTTTAGTTTTTGTTTGTCCTGGAAGCTTTTTATCTCTCCTTCTGTTTTCAGTGACAGCCTAGCTGGATATACTATTCTTGGCTGCATATTTTTCTCATTTAGTGCTCTGAATATATCATGCCAGTCCTTTCTGGCCTGCTAGGTCTCTGTGGATAGGTCTGTTGCCAATCTAATGTTTCTACCATTGTAGGTTACACATCTCTTGTCGTGAGCTGCTTTCAGGATTTTCTCTGTCTCTGAGACTTGTAAGTTTTACTATTAGATGTCGGGGTGTTGACCTGTTTTTATTGATTTTGAGAGGGGTTCTCTATGCCTGCTGGATTTTGATGCCTGTTTCCTGCCCCAAATTACGGAAGTTCTCTGCTATAATTTGCTCCAACATAACTTCTGCCGTTCTCTCTTTCATCTTCTTCTGGGATCCCTATTATTCTAATAATATTTTTTCTTATGGTATCACTTATCTCTCGAATTCTGCCCTCGTGATCCAGTAGTTGTTTATCTCTCTTTTTCTCAGCTTCTTTATTTTCCATCATTTGGTCTTCTATATCCCTAATTCTTTCTTCTGCCTCATTTAACCTAGCAGTTAGAGCCTCCATTTTTGATTGCACCTCATTAATAGCCTTTTTGATTTCGACTTGGTTGGATTTTAGTTCTTTTATTTCTCCAGAAAGGGTTTCTCTAATATCTTCCATGCTTTTTTCAAGCCGAACTAGTATCTTTAAAATCGTCATTCTGAACTCTAGTTCTGGCATCTTACATATTGATTAGGTCCCTGGCAGTCGGTACTGCCTCTTGTTCTTTTTTTTGAGATGATTTTTTCCACCTTGTCTTTTTGTCCAGAGGACAATAGAGGAATGAGAGAACAAAATGCTAACAGGGTAAAAACGACCCCAGAAAAATATATACTAAACAAATCAGAAAAGACTGGAACCAGGGGAAAAGAAAGGGAAAGAAAGAAAAAAGAAAAAAAAAGGAAAAAGATAAAAAAAAAGGATACGATCAAATATGATCAGGCTGTAGCAAAAATCAGTGCCACACACTAGATTTTGGGCATATTTTGGTCTGTTAGAAGAAAGTGCCTCCCAAAACTTTAAAGAAAGAAAAACTTATATATGTACAAAAATAAGGGTAAATTCAATGACGGGATGGAATATGACTATGAAGATGAAAATTATAAAAGATTTTATAAAAAGAATTGATAGGATAAGAAGTTGGTTGAAAAAGGAAAGAAGAGGAATTTAAAAAAAAGGGAGAGAATGTGATCAGGCAGGAGACTAGAACAAAGCCATACACTAGAGATTTAGCATATATTTTGGTTTGTTAGAAGAAACTGTATCCCAAAATTTTAAGGACAGAAGAACTTATACCAAAAATAAGGTTAACTACTATGAAGGGATAGAATATGACTCTAAAAATAAAAAATAAAAAAGAATTTTTTAAAAAAAGGGATTGATAAGATGTTGGTTGACAAAGGGAAAAAGAAAATTTCCCCCCAAAAAAGAAAAAGAAAATTAACAAAATTAACTTTGAAAGACTAAAGAATCAGGGGGAAAAAAGCCATGAATTCTACGTGCAGTATTCCCCTAGTGCTGGCGTTCTGCCGTTCTCATTGATCAGTAAACTTGGTCTTGCCTGGCTGTTCTTGCTGATCTTCTGGGGGAGGGGCCTGTTGCAGTGGTTCTCAAATGTCTCTGCCAGAGGCGGAATTGCACCACCCTTGCCAGGGGCTGGGCTATGTAATCTGGTCAGATTTGCTCTCCGCAGCTTTTGTTCCCTGCAAGCTTTCCATACAGGTTTGGAGGATGGGAAAGAAAATGGCGGCCTCCTAATCTCTGCCCTGGAGGAGCGGAGAACTCAGGGCCCCACTCCTCAGTGCATCCCCAGAGAAAAGCAGTCAATCACTCCCATTTCCTAGGTATGCAGCCCCACTTCGTGCTTACCTGGCCTGTGACCGAGCATTTCTATTTCTGGCACATGACCCCGTGTGGAGTCTCCAAACCCAGGAGATTCCTGTAGTGTGCTCCCGCACCACTCCTTCCAGGGTAGGAAGGGGAGTCTCCCCGGATCTGCTGCTTGTTGGGTCCTTGCTGGAAGAGCAGTGGCCTGACTGCCACGGATCATGTTTTATGGCAACCACAACCTGAGAGCCCACTCCTCGGCTCTGTCTCTGCAGCTGGCTTCCCTGCTCCGATACCTGGGAGCTCTGCCACACTCAGGCACCCCTGGTCTCTCTGTGACCCTGAGGGTCCTGAGATCACACTGTCCCATCGAGGGTTCCACCCCCTGCTTAGCCACTGGAGCGATGTCCCTCAGCAGAGCCGACTTCTAAAAGTTCTGATTTTTGCTCCGCTGCTCTATCACTTGCTAGTTGCGGCTGACGTAGGACCCCTCCCCCGCCGTCTATCTTCCCAAATATCGCCTTGGATTCACTTCTCCTCGTGTTCTACCTTCCAGAAAGTGGCCGCTTTTCTGTTCAGAGGGTTGCTGCTATTCTTTTCTTCAATCTCTTGTTGAGTTCGTAGGTGTTCAGAATTTTTTGATCCCTATCTAGCTGAATTCCTGGGACCAGATGAAATTTAGGTCTCCTACTCCTTTGCCATCTTGCTCTTCCCCCCCCACACACACCTTTGCTCACTTTTTAATTGAGTTTTTTGTTGCTGAGTTCTAGGAGTTATTTAGATATTCTTGATACTAACATCTTATCAGATATTTGATTTTCAGACCTTTCTCCCATTCTATAGATTGCCTTTTCAGTCTGTTGATAGTTCATTTGATGCACCAAAGTTTTGAATTTTAATATAGTATAATTTATATCTCTTTTGTTGCCTTTACTTTTGGTGTCATAGCCAAGAAATTCTTAAATTTGAAAAATTTATTTTATGTAAAATAAATTTGTAAATTAAATTATAATCCAATGCCATGAAGCATATATCTAAGTTTTCTTCTAAGAGTTTATAAGTTTAGGTCTTATGTTCAGACTTTTTGAATAAATTTTTGCATATGATATAATGTAAGGGTCCAACTTCATTCTTTTGCACATGGATATCCAGTTTTTCCATCACCATTTGTTGAGAAGACAGTTCTTTTCACATTAAATGGTCTTGGCATCTTTGTCAAAAATCATTATACCCTATATGCCAGGGTTTATTTCTGGACTCTCTATTCTATTACATTAGTCTATATGTCTCTTTTTATGCCAGTACTCACTGTTTTGAGTTGTAGCTTTGTAGGAAGTTGAAATCAGGAAGTGTGACATCTCAACTTTGTTCTTTTTTTCAAGATTATTTTGGTGATTTATGTTCCCTTTAGATTTCATATAAATTTTAGGATGGGATTTTCAATTTCCATAAAGAACACTATTGGCATTTTGACAGAGATTGCAATGAATTCATAGATTCCTTTAGATAATGTTGACACCTTTACAATAGTAAGTCTTCCAATCCATAAAAAGAAAATGGACTTCTATATATTGGTTTCTTTTAATTTCTTTCAACAATGTTTTGTAGTTTTCAGTATATGTCTTTTGTATCCTTGGTTAAGTTTATCTTTAAATATTTTATTCTTATACAAAATCAATGCACAGAAATCAGTTGCTATCTTAGACACTAAGAGTGCAACTTTGGAGAAGAAATTAGAGAATCAATTCCATTTACAATAGCACCAAAAACCATAGGATACCTTGGAATAAACCTAACCAGAGAGGTAAAGGATCTATACTCTAGGAACTACAAAACACTCTTGAAAGAACCTGAAGAAGACACAAAAAGATGGAAAAGCATTCCATGCTCATGGATTGGAAGAATAAACATTGTTAAAATATCTATGTTGCCCAGGGCAATCTATAACTTCAATGCCATCCTGATCAAAATTCCAATGACATGTTTCAAAGTGCTGGAACAAACAATCCTAAAATTTGTATGGAATCAGAAAAGACCCCGAATCGCCAAGGAAATGTTGAAAAAGAAAAACAAAGCTGGGGGCATCCCGTTGCCTGATTTCAAGCTATATCACAAAGCCATGATCACCAAGACAGCATGGTACTGGCACAAAAACAGACATATAGACCAATGGAACAGAATAGAGAGCCTAGATATGGACCCTCAACTCTATGATCAAATAATCTTCAACAAAGCAGGAATATGCAATGGAAAAAAGACAGTCCTTTCAATAAATGGTGCTGGGAAAATTAGGAAGCTATATACAGAAGAATGAAACTTGACCATTCTCTTACATCATACACAAAGATAAACTCAAAATGGATGAAAGACCTCAATATGAGACAGGAGTCCATCAAAATCCTAGAGGAGAACATAGGCAGTAACCTCTTCAACATCGGCCACAGCAACTTCTTTCAAGATACATCTCCAAAGGCTAGTGAAACAAAAGCAAAAATGAACTTTTGGGACTTCATCAAGATAAAAAGCTTCTGTACGGCAAAGGAAACAGTCAACAAAACAAAGAGGCAACCCATAGAATGGGAGAAGATATTTGCAAATGACACTAGAGATAAAGGGCTGGTATCCAAGATCAATGAAGAATTTCTCAAACTCAACACCCAAAAAACAAATAATCAAGTCAAAAAGTGGGCAGAAGAGATGAACAGACACTTCTCTGAAGAAGACATACAAATGGCTAACAGACACATGAAAAAATGTTCATCATCATTAGCCATCAGGGAAATCCAAATCAAAACCACACTGAGATACCACCTTACACCAGTTAGAATGGCAAAAATGGACAGGGAAAGAAACAACAAATGTTGGAGAGGTTGTGGAGAAAGGGGAATCCTCTTACACTGTTGGTGGGAATTCAAGTTGGTACAGCCACTTTGGAAAACAGTGTGGAGGTGCCTCAAAAATTTAAAAATAGAGCTACCCTATGACCCAGCAATTACACTCCTGGGTATTTACCCCAAAGACACAGATGTAGTGAAAAAAAGGGCCATATGCACCCCAATGTTCATAGCAGCAATGTCCACAATAGCCAAACTGTGGCAAGAGCCGAGATGCCCTTCAACAGATGAATGGATAAAGAAGATGTGGTCCATATATACAATGGAATATTACTCATCCATCAGGAAGGATGAATACCCAACTTTTACATCCACATGGATGGGACTGGAGGAGATTATGTTAAGTGAAATAAGTCAAGCAGAGAAAGTCAATTATCATATGGTGTCACTTATTTGTGGAACATAAGGAATAGCATGGAAGACATTAGGAGAAGGAAAGGAAAAAATGAAGGGGGTGGAAATCGGAGGGAGAAATGAACCATGAGAGACTATGGACTCTGAGAAACAAACAGGGTTTTACAGGGTAGGGGGGAGGAGGGGTTGGTTAAACTGGTGATGGGTATTAAGGAGGGCACGTACTGCGTGGAGCACTGGTCTTTACTGTTATCATTTTGTTATACAAAAACAATGGAGCGTGGATCACCACATCAAAAACTAATGATGTATGGTGACTAACATAGCATAATAAAAAAAAAAAAGAAAGAAAGAAATACATGTTTTCTATGAAGAGAGATCTTTTTACTTCTTTCTTTCAAATTTGGATTTTTTTTTTTTTGCCTAATTTCTCTAGCTAAGACCTAAAGTACTATGCTGAATAGAAGGATGTGTTGTTCCTGATCATCGAGGAAAAATTTCATTCCTTTATGATTAATTAAGATGTGTGGTCTTTTTGTATATGGTCTTTATTATTTTGAGACAAACTCCTTCTATTTCTAATTTAAGTGTTTTGACCATGAAAGGATGTTTAATTTAATGCATCATTTGAGATGATCATGTTTTTTTTTTCATTTCATTGTTAATGTGGTGTATTATAGTGATTTATATTTTTATGTTTAACCCTTTGCACAAATAAATCTCCCTTGGTCATGGTGTATAATATTTTTAATGTGCTGTTCAATTTTTTTTACCTTTCCAAGCAAGTTTTGTAAACATTCAAGAAACAAGTAATTTTAATCTTATACAAACTCTGTCTGAGGAAAGAGAAATTAGGAAACACTACCGCATTTATGAAGGTAGCTTAATCAAGATATCAAAATCAAACAAAGAGACCATGATAAGTTATACATTAAAGTGACTCATAAACAGAGATTAAAAATATTAAATAAAATATTAGCAATTTTAATCCTGCAGTGAATAAGAAAGCACACAATGACCAACATGGGTCGACCAAAGGAAGACAAGGATGATTTAACATTAAGCAATCTATTAGTATAATTTGCCACATTAACCAACTAAGGGAGAAAAACTATAGGATCATCTTTTTTTGTGTGCTCTTGAATTTTGTTTGCTATTGTGTTGTTGAGGATTTCTGTATCAATGTTCATCAAGGAGATTGATTGTAATTTTCTTATAATGTCTTTGGCTATGGTATTAGGGTAATGTTGGCCTCATAGAATGAATATGGAAGTTTTCCCTCTTTTGCAATTTTTGGAAGAGTTTAAAGAAGATTGGTGTTCATTTTTCTTTACATGTTTGGTAGTATTCACCAGTAAAGCCATATGGTTCTGGGCTTTTCTTTGTTGGGAGGTTAAATTACTGATTGAATTTCACTAGTTATAGGTCTGTTTATATTTTCTACTTCATGATTCACTCTAGGTAAGTTGCATGTTCCTAAGAATTTGTTCATTTCATCTAGTTTATCCAATTTTTGGCATAGAAATGTTCATAATACTCTCATTTTTTTAGTTATGTAAAATCAGTTCTAATGTCCACTCAATTTCAGATTTTAGTATTTGGTTCTTTTTTTTTTTTCCAGTCAATATAGCTAATTGTTGTCAATTTTGTTAATATTTTTCAAAGAACCAACTCTTGGCTTCATCGATTTTTTTCTTTATTTTATTTCTTCTCTCATCTATTATTTCTCTCCATATAGCTTTGGGTTTAGTTATTTTTCTTTCTTTTTTTTCTTCAAATTCTTTAAGGCATAAAGTTAGATTGTTTACTTGAGATCCCCTGTCCTTTTCTAATGTAAGCACTTGCAGCTATAAATTACCCTCTGAGTGCTCCATTTGCTGCATCCCATGCATGAGTTTTGTTATGTTGTGTTTTTGTTTTAATTTGTTTCAAGGTATTTTCTAATTCCCTTGTGATTTCTTCCTTGGCCCACTGATCAAAGATGTGCTAATTTCCACATATTTTGAATTTTCTAGTTTTCTTTCTGGTATTGATTTCTAGTTTCAATCTTTTTGATTAAAAAAAAATACTTTGTACAATTTCGATCTTTTAAGACTCATTTTGTGGCCTAACATAGTCTATTTTGGAGAATGTTTCATGTGCACTTAACAAAAATGTGTACTATCCTATTGTTTGATGGAGTATTGTGTTATTCATCTATCTTTATGTTAAATATAATGTTCATTGCCATCTTCTAAAAAGTTAATTCATTTTGTTTTTAAGATATTTTAATAATTGGATTGATTTTATTATCTTAGTTTGCATTCCACAAAACCCATTAACTTGCCATTTGTTTCATTATTCTTTTTTAATTTAATTTAATTTTTTATTATTATGTTCAATTAGCCAACATATAGTACATCATTAGTTTTTGATGTAGTGTTCAACGTTTCATTAGTCTTGTTATGAACTCTCATCAGATCTTTTACTTTTGAAAATTATCAGTAATAAATTAACCACAGCCATTTTATCTTGTTATCTACAAAAGTTTTTTTTTTCTTTTTGTTTTATTCTGTTGCTTCACTGAAAATGCCAGCAATCAGCCACAGACCTGAGTTCTTTATCTTCAACAAAGAAAATCTGTTTCAGGGCCCTGTGGAGAAAGGTACTCCTGAGCACAGGCTTCTGATAGCAGTGCTTATGCAACTTTGAGATTATAACAGAGGATAAATCAGGAATTCCAGAATTTTAGTAAAAAAAAACAGGTGGGGTCAGAAGACTGCTAGCTCAAGATCAAGCAGAGGAAGAATTAAATGCATAGAACTTTACATTAAAAGAACAGACTAATGAGCACTTGTAGATTTTGTTTGGAATATTATGGATGTTTAATGTTCTATCTTCTGGATATAAAAGGAACTCACTTCTCTTTCATAGAACTCATAAAAATTTAGTAGACTATGCTTTTGTAAACAAAAGTGAAGCATTTGTAAATGATATTTTTTCCCCTGCCTGATCCCTCTACAATTCAGAAATTTTTACTGAGTATTTTTAATTTTCATGACAATATAATTATTTGCATAGTTTCAATAAGAATCATCTATGCTACCAGGATAAAATTGGAAACAGTGATTATGCAACCAAGTCTTCAAATATAATGTCATATTTGAGACTAATGTTCATTTAATCAGATATGATCAGACACTTTTAGGGATCTAAGGTTGACGTTATTGAGCCAATGCTTACAAAGACCTCTTAAAAAAACTAGCCCGGTATCTGGTTTACACAGTTCCCAACCTTTCAGGTAAGAAAGGTCACTTCCTGGCAGGCAAAGGAAACTTAGAATATTTTGAGGACCATGAGAAAAGAACAATTTCCCCAAATTTATAGACACAATAGTTGAAATCTGATCGTGAGTTTTGGTTTGGCTTTCTAGCCTCAAAAGACTTTTTTTTTTTTTAATGCCAATTTCACATTCCATCAAAGCAAATTAAGGAAGGTCTATATGGTATATTACCAATTCTTGCTGTGGCTATATAAATAAACTAAATTTAATGAGATCAATCTTACTTTTTAAGCAAGAATAATGTCGTTGAAACTAGTTTCGATCAAAGGAAGAAGTGTGACTCCCTTTCAGAGACATTTTGTGTTTTAATGGAAAATTATTCCTTGTCTATCGTAAGCCCTTGAGGTTGTCATACTCTAGCCATGTTTATTGTCTTTCAGCTATTTTGTAGCTCTTTGTAAATTGTAGGTAAATGATAGATATGTAAATTAAATACCTTCAGGTTCAAATTTAATTAATGTTCCTTCCCCACAGTTGGAAAACCACTTTTGCCTCTTTTTGCAATTCATTTCAACTTTCCTTTAATTCATATACATCTCTGCTGTTTTGACTTTTCCTTGAACAGATTATAACATCTGTCATGTTTCCTCATTGTATGATTTATTAAAATAAAATCTTTAACACTTGCTCAGTTTTATATTTGCTTGAGAGTCATGATTTTACCTTTCTCTAAAAAAAAGTCTTTTAACAGACTGAATAAATAAACAAATTTTAGAAATACTACTACCAAAACTAGTTCAGAATTAACTTTTCATTAATATGCCTTTCCAGATCTTCTGAAATTTTGTATGATATATGCTTATTTACTGTTCAAATGAAAGAATCCCAGAATTTAAAAAAATATGTATATATAAGTCCCAAAAGATTGTTCCTAATACAATAAATCTTCATATACATAATTTAATAAAAATAAATATAAATTAAAATATAAAAATAACGAAGTACCTTAAGGATGCTCATTAATTTGTGAGCAAGTTGCATTGTGGCACTTTACCACTAAATACTTAGCAAGTAGCTGAAGAAGCAAGAGCTGAAGTGAACTTAGTAAGGGCTTTTCTACAAGCATATCTTAGAAATATTGCAGGCTTGGTTTAAGACCACCATAGCAAAATACATATTGCAATAAAGTGAGTTAAATAGATTTTTGGTTTCCCAGTGCATGCAAAAATTATGTTTACACTACCCAGTAGTCTATTAAGTATGCAATAGCATTATATCTAAAAAAACAAAGTACATACATTAATTAAAATACTTTATTGCTATAAAGTGCTATCATCTGAGCTTTCAGCAAGTCATAATATTTTTGCTGGTGGAGGGTTTTGCTTCCATGTTGGTGGTTGCTGAAGTTAGGGGTAGCTGTGACAATTTCTTAAAATAAGACAACAATGAAGTTTGCCACATCAATTGACTCTTCCTTTCATGAACAATTTCTCTGTCGCATGTGATGCTATTTGATAATATTCTGCACACAGTAAAACTTCTTTCAAAATTTTAGTTAATTCTCTCAAACCCTGCCACGGCTTTATAAGCTAAATTTAAATAATATTCTAAATCCTTTACTGTCATTGCAACAATCTTCATCAGTAATAGATTCCATCTCAAGAAACCACTTTCTTTGCTCATCCATAAAAAATGACTCGTCACCCCTTAATTTTATCATGAAATTGCAACAATTAAGTCACATCGTTAGGCTCCACTTTTAATTCTAGTTCTCTTGCTATTTTTACCACATCTGCAGTTACTTCTTCCACTGAAGTTTTGAACCCTTCAAAGTCATCCATGAGGGCTGGAATAAACTTCTTCCCAACTCCTGTTCTTGTTGACATTTGGACATTTTCCCATGAGTTACAGCTGTTCTTAATGACATCTAGAATGGTAAATCCTTTCCAGAAGGTTTTCAATTTACTTTGCCCAGATCCATCAGAGGAATCACTATGGCAGCAATAGATTTATAAAATGTATTTATTTTTTTAAAGATTTATTTATTTGAGAGAGAAACAGAGAGAAAGAGAGAGAGACAACAAGAAGGGGGAGGGACAGATAGGACAGACGGAGAGGGAGAAGGAGAGAAGCAGACTCCCAGGTGAGTGTGGAGCCTGATGCAAGGCTTGATCTCACAACCCAGAGATCATGACCTGAGCCAAAGTCAAAAGTCAGACACTCAATTGACTGAGTCACCCAGGCACCCCACAAAATATATTTATTAAAATAACAAGACTTAAAAGTCAAAATTACTCCTTGATCATTGGGCTGTAGAATGAATGTTAGCAAGCATGAAAATAGCATTAATCTCATTGTACATCTCCATCAGAGCTCTTGGGTGACCAGGTGCACTGTCAGTGAGCAGTAACATTTTGAAAAGAATCTTTTTTTCTGAACAGTAGGTCTCAACTGTAGGCTTAAAATATTCAGTAAACTATGTTGTTAACAGATGTGTTGCCATCCAGGCTTTGTTGTTCCATTTATAGAGTGCAGGCAGAGTAGATTTAGCATAATTCTTAAGGGTTTTAGAATTTTGAGAATGGTAAGTGAGCACTAGCTTCAATTTAATGCTATCAGCTGCATTAGCCTCTAACGAGAGAGTCAGCCTGTCCTTTGAAGTTTTGAAGTCAGACATCTAGGTATGAAAGTTCTAGATGGCATCTTTTTCCACTAGAAGACTGTTTTGTTTTCACTGAAAATAATTTGTTTAGTGTAGCCACCTTCATTATCTTAGCTAAATTTTCTGCATAACTTGCTGCAGCTTCTACATCAGGATTTGCTGCTTCACCTTGCACTTTTATGTTATGGAAATGGCTTCTTTCTTTAAACCTCATGAATCAACCTTTGCTAGCTTCAGACTTTTCTTCTGCAGCTTCCTCACCTCTCTCAGCCTTCACACAGTTGAAGAGAGTTAGGGCCTTGCTCTGGATTAGGCTTTGGCTTAAAAGAATGTTGTGGTTGGTTTGATACTCTATCCAGACCACTAAAACTTTCTCCATATCAGTAATTAGGCTGTTTCACTTATCATTCATGTGTTCACTGGAGTAGCACTTTTCATTTCCTTCAAGAACTTTTCCTTTGCATTCACAACTTGGCTATGTGGCACAAAAGGCCTAAATTTCTGCCTATTTTGGCTTTTGACATGCCTTCCTCACAAAGCTTAATCACTTCTAGCTTTTGATTTAAAGTAAAAGATATGCTACTCTTCCTTTCACTTGAACACTTAGAAACCACTGTAGGTTAGTTGGTCTAATTTCAATATTTTTGTGTCTTAGGGAGTAGGGAGGCCCAAAGAGAGGTGGGGGACAACCTTTGGTGGAGCAGTCAAAACAAACACATCAGTTATAGATCAAGTTCACCATCTTATATGGGTAGGTCCTTTGCAGCCCAAAACAATTACAGTAGTAACTAGTAACATCAAAGACCACTGATCACCATACCAAATATAATAATAATGAAAATGTTTGAAATATTGAAAGAATTGCCAAAATGTGAAAGAGATGGGAAGTGAGCAAATGTTGTTGGAAAAATGGCCCAAATAGACTTGTTCAATGCAGGGTTGTCACAAACCTTCAATTGGTAAAAATCAAAACAAAACAAACAAACAAACCCACAATGTCTGCAAAGTGAAATTAAAGGAGGTATCCCTATATTTATTTGGTCTTCTTAGGGCTCTTCATCTTAAAGTGGGATGGCCATCTGCTTGCTGTCTTTATGATCATGGAGGAAAGTGAAGCTGGGTTTAGGGGGCAACATGGTGGAAGGGAGGCTGAGTAACTGAGTTCCAAGTTTTAAATGCATATTTGTTACTCCCTCTTTTCAAAAGCTCCTTCATGAGTGTGCAATGACCAGTGTTGCTGATGATGGTGACAGTGGCACACTTGCAACTTTTATTGCCAGTATTAGTTTTGACAGCTAGCAACATATACAAAAGCCACCTCAGCTCATTCTGAGTATTGCACTGAGTGAAGCCGTAGGTTTGGGGCAATTGGAAGGTAGACAAATCATGTCCTAGAAAGTTTTGGTGGTGGCCCAGCAGTTCCACCCTGTCCTCTTTTCTCAGTCTTTGCTATGGAAACCCAGCTGGAGACCAGTGAAGCTATCCCCATCACTGCCAAAGATGAGGAAGCCTCAGATCCTGAACCTGTCCCCCCCAATCCCCTCACACTTCCCTGTCCCTGCCATCCCTCTTGAACCTTGCATTCTTGCCACTCCCCTCAATCTCATCCTGTCATGGATGACACAGAATTCCACCTGGCTGTCATCTTTGAACCCGGACTTTTAGCCCCAGCACCCAGTGCCATCAGCCTATTGTTCCCATCAGCTGTTGTTGGTGCCTCTGTTGCCTTCCCAGTGAAGTTAGTATTCAAAGACCTGGAAAGCAAATCCCAAAAATCCTTAGAAAGAATCCAGCTTTGGCAAAATGTCCTATTAGATAATTTTGATGTCATAAAAAAAAAAAAAAACCCAGCATTTAGATTATCTTTACAATGCTATGGTACCATTTGGTCCTTTTGTTTTCCTGGCAGGAAGATATGTCTGAACTAGTGAAGTAACCTGTGCTCTACAAAGCAGGCTACAGGTTTGATTTACTACCAGGAAATTAAAAAAAAAAAAGTGCTAGGCAAAAGCTAAATTGCAAGAAAACATAAACTTAAAGAAAAAACAACAACAAAAAACTTAAAACATAAAACTAATGAAAGAAGAGTAACCATCTGGAATGAGCAACCATCAGATGAAACCATTTCCAAAAAAAGATACTAAAAGTGACACAGAAGTTGGAGAAAATTGATTACTAGTCTCATTCACAGTGTTCCACTCTCCCCATCAAGTACATGATTTTGAAGCATATTTAGCAGCAGGGATAACAAATCAATGGCAGTTAACCTACAGGTACAAAACTGTGGCTTCTTGAAGAATTAGAGAAAGAGGAAGATTTGATAGATGAGTTTGACAAAAGTACTCTTAGTGTATTTACAGATGAAGAAAAGGATGAAATCTCTTTGAAGAAAGGCAAAGAAAAACGTATATAAATGTTACCTAAAATAACTGACTTTCTCATTCAGGGCAGTTCTCAAATTGAGGTAACAAATGCAGGTCAGAAAGGGGAGGAACAGGATGGCCAAGGAGTAGAACACCTAAATTTCGTCTGGTCCCAGGAATTCAGCTAGATAGTTATCAAACTGTTCTGAATACCTACAAACACAACAGGAGATCAAAGAAAAGAATAGCAGCAATTCTATGAACAGAAAAGCAACCACTTTCTGGAAGGTAGGATGTGTGGAGAAGTGAATCCGAGGAGATATATGGGAAGATAGAGTTGGGGGGGGGGAGGGAGCCTCCATCAGCCAGCTACCTGTAAGTGATAGAGCAGCAGAACACAAAATCAGAACTTTTAGAAGTCTGCTTTGCTGAAGGACGTCACTCCAGTGGCTAAGTTGGGGGTGGAACCCTCTCTGGGACAGTGTAGTCTCAGGACCCTCGAGGCCACAGAAAGACCGGGGGGGGGTGCCTGAGTGTGGCAGAGCTCCCAGGTATTGGAGTGGGGAAGCCAGCTGCAAAGACGGAGTCGAGGAGTGGGCTCTCAGCTCGGGGTTGCTATTAACCATGATCTGCAGCACAGTCGGACCACTACTCTTTGAGCAGAGACCCAACAAGCAGCAGATCTGCGGAGACTCCATTTCCTCCCCTATGAGGAGTGGCACAGGAGCACACTGCAGGAATCTGCTAGGTTTGGAAACTCCAAGTGGGGTCATGTGCCAGAGATAGAAATGCTCCATCACAGGCAGGATGAGCACAGAGTGCAGCCAGAGACCAGGGAGAGAGGTGTGATTGACTGCTTTTCTCTGAGGGCTCACTGATAAGTGGGGCCCAGAGTTCTTGGCTCCTCCAGGGCCAGAGACTGGGAGGCCACCATTTTCATTCTTGTCCTCCTAAGCTGTATGGAAAGCTTGCAGGGAACAAAAGCTACCGAGAGCAAACCCAAGCAGATTACTTAGAATGGCCTCTGGAAAGGGCAGTGCGATTCCCCCTTGGGCAAATACATTTGAGAATCACTACAAGAGGCCCCTCCCCCAGAAGATCAGCAAGAACATCCAGCCAAAACCCAGTTTCCTGATCAATGAGAACTGAAAAACTCCAGTGCTAGGGGAATACAGCACATAGAATTCCTGGCTTTTTCCCCATGATTCTGTAGTCTTTCAAAGTTAATTTTTAAAATTTTCTTTATTTTTTTCTATTTTTTTGAATTTTTCTTCTTTCCTTTTTCAACCAACTTCTTATCTATCAATTCTTTTTTTAAATCTTTTTAAATTTTCATCTTTACAGTCATATTTCCAACCATTCATCATATTTACCCTTATCTTTGTATATATGTAAGTTTTTCTTTTTTTAAAATTTTGAGAGGCATTTTTTTCTAACAAACCAATATAAACCCAAAATCCACTGTGTTCTATTCACCAGCCTGATCATATTCTTTTTTTTTTTTTCCTTTCTTTTCCCCTTGGTATCAGGTTTCTTCTGATTTCCTTAGTGTATATTTTTCTAGGGTCATTGTCACCCTTTTAGCATTTTATTCTCTCATTCATCTATTCTTCTCTGGACAAAATGACAAAATGGAAAAAGTCACCTCAAAAAAAAAAGAACAAGAGGAAGTACTGACTGTCAGGGACCTAATCAATACAAACATTAGTAAGATGTCGGAACTAGAGTTGAGAATGATGATTTTAAAGATACTAGCTGGGCTTGAAAAAAACATAGAAGATACTAGAGAATCACTTTCTGGAGAAATAAAAGAACTAAAATCTAACCAAGTCAAAATCAAAAAGGCTATTAATGAGATGCAATTAAAAATGGACGCTCTAACTGCTAGGTTAAATGAAGCAAAAGAGAGAATTAGTGATATAGAAGACCAAATGATGGATAATAAAGAAGCTGAGAAAAAGAGAGATAAACAACTACTGGATCACGAGGGCAGAATTCGAGAGATAAGTGATACCATAAGACAGAACAATATTAGAATAATTGGGATCCCGGAAGAAGAAGAAAGAGAGAGAGAGAGGCAGAAGGTATATTGGAGCATATTAGAGCAGAAAACTTTCCTAATTTGGGGAAGGAAACAGGCATCAAAATTTAGGAGGCACAGGGAATCCCCCTCAAAATCAATAAAAATAAGTCAACACCCCGACATCTAATAGTAAAATTCAGAAGTCTCAGAGACAAAGAGAAAATCCTGAAAGCAGCTCTGGACAAGAGGTCGGTAACCTACAAAGGTAGAAATATTAGATTGGCAGCAGACCTAACCATAGAGATCTGTCCAGCCAGAAAGGACTGGCATGATATATTCAGAGCACTAAATGAGAAAAATATGCAGCCAAGAATACTATACCCAGCTAGGCTGTCATTGAAAATAAAAGGAGAGATAAAAAGCTTTCAAGACAAACAAAAACTAAAAGAATTTGTTAACACAAAACCAGCCCTACAAGAAATATTGAAAGGGTCCTCTAAGCAAAGAGAGAGCCTCAAAATAACATAGATCAGAAAGGAATAGAGACAACATACAGTAACAGTCACCTTACAGGCAATACAATGGCATTAAATTCATATCCTTTAATAGTTACCCTGAATATAAATGGGTTAAGTGCCCCAGTCAAAAGACACAGGGTATCAGATTGGATAAAAACAAAACAAAACAAAACAAAAACAAGACCCTTCAAAATGTTTTCTGCAAGAGACTCATTTTAGACCCAAAGACACCTCCAGATTTAAAGTGAAGGGGTGGAAAACCATTTGCCATGCTAATGCACATCAAAAGAAAGCTGGGGTGTCAATCCTTATATCAAACAAATTAGATTTTAAACCAAAGACTATAATAAGAGATGAGGAAGGACACTACATCATACTTAAAGGGTCTATCCAACAAGATGATATAAAAATTTTAAATATCTATGCCCCTAACATGGAAGCAGCCTATTATAAAAGCCAATTAATGACATCAAAGAAACACATCAAAAATAATTCAATAATAGTAGAGGACTTTAACACCCCACTCACTGAAATGGAAAGATCATCTAAGCAAAAGATCAACAAGGAAATAAAGGCTTTTTTTTTTTTTTAAAGATTTTATTTATTTATTTGAGAGAGCGAGAATGAGAGAGAGAGAGAGCGTATGAGAGGGAGGAGGGTGAGAGGGAGAAGCAGACTCCCTGCTGAGCAGGAAGCCCGATGCGGGACTCGATCCTGGGACTCCAGGATCATGACCTGAACCGAAGGCAGTCGCTTAACCAACTGAGCCACCCAGGCGCCCCGGAAATAAAGGCTTTAAATGACAAACTGGACCAAATGGACTTCACAGATATCTTCAGAACATTCCATGCCAAAGCAACAGAATACACATTCTTCTCTAGTGTACAGGGAACATTCTCCAGAATAAACCACATCGTGGGTCACAAATCAGGTCTCAACCAGTACCAAAAGATTGGGATCATTCCATGCATATTTTTGGAACACAATGCTTTGAAACTAGAACTCAATCACAAGAGGAAAGTTGGAAAGAACTCAAATACATGGAAGCGAATGAGCATCCTACCAAAGAGTGAATGGATCAACCAGGAAATTAAAGAAGAATTTAAAAAAAAATGATGGAAACAAATGAAAACGAAAACACAACTGTTCAAAATCTTTGGGATGCAGCAAAGGCAGTCCTTAAAGGAAAGTGTAGAGCAATACAAGCCTTCCTCAAGAAACAAGAAAGGTCTCAAATACACAACCTAACCCTACACCTAAAGGAGCTGGAGAAAGAAGAGCATAAAGCCTAAAAGCAGCAGAAGAAGGGAAATAATAAAGATCAGAGCAGAAATCAATGAAATAGAAACCAAAAGAACAGTAGAACAAATCAACGAAACTAGGAGCTTGTTCTTTGAAAGAATTAACAAGATTGATAAACCCCTGGCCAGACTTATCAAAAAGAAAAGAGAAAAGACCGAAGTAAATAAAATCATGAATGAAAGAGGAGAGATCACAACCAACACCAAAGAAATACAAACAATTATAAGAACATATCATGAGCAATTATATGCCAGAAAATTAGATAATCTGGAAGTAATGGATGCATTCCTAGAGACGTATAAACTACCAAAATTGAACCAGGAATAAATAGAAAACCTGAACAGACCCATAACCAGTAAGGAAATTGAAGCAGTAATCAAAAATCTCCCAACAAAGAAGAGCCCAGGGCCAGATGGCTTCCCAGGGGAATTCTACCAAACATTTAAAGAAGAATTAATACCTATTCTTCTGAAACTGTGCCAGAAAATAGAAATGGAAGGAAAATTTCCAAACTCATTTTATGAGGCCAACATCACCTTGATCCCAAAAACCAGACAAAGACCCCATCAAAAAGAAGAACTACAGACCAGTATCCTTGATGGACATGGATGCAAAAATTCTCACCAAAATACTCGCCAATAGGATCCAAAAGTACATTAAAAGGATTATTCACCACGACCAAGTGGGATTTATCCCTGGGCTGCAAGGTTGGTTCAACATCTGCAAATCAATCTATGTGATACAATACATTAATAACAGAAAGAACAAGAACCATATGATCCTCTCAATAGATGCAGAAAAAGCATTTGACAAAGTACAACATTCTTTCTTGATTAAAATTCTTCACAGTGTGGGTATAAAGGGTACATACCTCAATATCATAAAAGCCATCTATGAAAAACCCACAGCAAATATCATTCTCAATGGGGAAAAACAGAGCTTTCCCCCTAAGGTCAGGAACACGGCAGCGATGTCTCCTATCACCACTGCTATTCAACCTAGTACTAGAAGTTCTAGCCACAGCAATCAGACAACTAAAAGAAATAAAAGGCATCCGAATCGGCAAAGAAGAAGTCAAACTCTCACTCTTTGCAGAGGATATGATACTTTATGTGGAAAACCCAAAAGACTCCATCCCAAAATTGCTAGAACTCATACAGGAATTCAGTAAAGTGGCAGGATATAAAATCAATGCACAGAAATCAGTAGCATTCCTATACACCAACAACAAGACAGAAGAAAGAGAAATTAAGGAGTCGATCCCATTTACAATTGCACCCAAAACCATAAGATACCTAGGAATAAACCTCACCAAAGAGGCAAAGAATCTGTACTCAGAAAACTATAAAATACTCACAAAAGAAATTGGGGAAGACACAAAGAAATCGAAAAACGTCCCATGGTCATGGATTGGAAGAACAAATAATGTGAAAATATCTATGCTACCTAGAGGAATCTACACATTTAATGCAATCCCTATCAAAATACCATCAACATTTTTCAAAGAAGTTGAACAAATAATCCTTCAATTTATATGGAACCAGAAAAGACCCCGAATAGCCAGAGGAATGTTGAAAAAGAAAAGCAAAGCTGGTGGCATCACAATTCCAGACTTCAAGCTCTATTACAAAGCTGTAATCATTAGGACAGTATGGTCCTGGCACAAAAACGAACACATAGATGAATGGAACGGAATAGCGAGCCCAGAAATGGACCCTCAACTCTATGGTCAACTAATCTTCAACATAGCAGAAAAAAAAGTCCAATGGAAAAAAGACAGTCTCTTCAACAAATGGTGTTGGGAAAATTGCACAGCCACATGCAGAAGAATGAAACTGGACCATTTCCTTATACCACACACAAAAATAGCCTCAAAATGGATGAAAGACCTAAATGTGAGACAGGAACCCATCAAAATCCTTGAGGAGAACAAAGGCAGCTACCTCTTTGACTGCAGCCGCAGCAACTTCTTCCTAGAAACTTTGCCAAAGGCAAAAGAAGCAAGTCAAAAATGAACTATTGGGACTTCATCAAGATAAAAAGCTTTTGCATAGCAAAGGAAACAGTCAACAGAACCAAGAGACAACCAACAAAATGGCAGAAGATATTGGCAAATGATATATCAGATAAAGGGCTAGTATCCAAAATCTATATAGAACTTATTAGACTCAACACCCAGAGAACAAGTAATCCAATCAAGAAATGGGCAGAAGACATGAACAGATATCCAAAGAAGACATCCAAATGGCCAACAGACACATGAAAAAGTGCTCAACATAGCCCGGCATCTGGGAAATCCAAATCAAAACCTCAATGAGATACCACCTCACACCACTCAGAATGGCTAAAATGAACAAGTCAGGAAATGACAGATGTTGGTGAGGATGTGGAGAAAGGGGAACCCTGCTACACTGTTAGTGGGAATGGAAGCTGGTGCAGCCACTCTGGAAAACAGTATGGAGGTTCCTCAAAAAGTTGAAAATAGAGCTACCGTATGACCCAGCAATTTCGCTACTGGCTATTTACCCCAAAGATAAAAATGTAATGATCCTAAGGGGCACATGCACCCCAATGTTTATAGCAGCAATGTCCACAATAGCCAAACTATGGAAAGAGTGTAGATGTTCATCAACAGATGACTGGATAAAGAAGATGTGGTATATATATACAATGGGATATTATGCAGCCATCAGAAAATGAAATCTTGCCATTTGTACTGACGTGGTTGGAACTAGAGGGTATTATGCTAAGCAAAATAAGTCAATCCGAGAAAGACAATTATCATATGATCTCACTGATATGAGATATTTAAGAAACAAGATAGAGGATCATAGGGGAAGGAGGGGAAAAGGAAACAAGATGAAACCAGAAAGGGGGACAAACAATAATAGACTCTTAATCCCAGGAAATAAATTGAGGGTTGCTGGAGTGTAGGGGGGTGGGAGGGATAGGGTGGTTGGGTGATGGGCATTGGGGAGGGTATGTGCTATGGTGAGCATTGTGAATTGTGTAAGATTGGTGAACAACAGACCTGTACTCCTGAAACAAATAATACATTATATGTTAATTAAAAAAGAGTAAAAAAACAAGCAAACAAACAGAAATAAATGCAGGTCAGGATCAGGGGATGATGACATTAGCTTAGATGAACATAATCCTGTACCATCCATATATTTTCCCATTCTGCTCAGTATTAAAATTTGTGTCCAAATAAATACAGGAAAAAATATCATTTACAAATTTAGTGAGAAGAAAGAAAGCAGCAAGCATAAAAAATATTTTTATTGACTGTACACCAGGCCTGATAAACAATAAGCACCCACTGACCTTTACAAATTTCAATTAAGGTGGTGAATGATGAATATCACTTGCTCCCCAAAAGTGATTTTGAATTCCCCCAAGGGGAAGATGAATAATATCAGTGAAAGAACTGCTGATGCCATTAATGAATAAGAAAGAGTTTAGGAGACCAGCAGCCATGAGTTACTTGAAGTACCAGGATACTGGTGAAGAGGAAAACTAGGAACAAGAAATCACCCTGAAGATCTGCCTTTATCTGAATCATCTGAAGTAACTGAAGAAGATCCATGCCTCATCATTGCTTTTACCACCCAGAGCAGAAAGAAATTTCAGAAAAAAAAACAAATACAGAGTTTCAAAGCTCAAAAGTGCCACGTTGCAGCAGAAAATTCAGATTTAGTATTGTGGAGGAGGTAGAGGAAGATAATGGTGGAATAAGAGGACCCTAGCCTCGCCTTGCCCCACAAACACAACTAGATAACTATCAAGTCATCCTAAAAAATCCAGAAATATAGCTGAAGTTGACAGAACAATCTCCACAACCAAAGGGAGAGAAGAGGCCACTTGAAGAAGATAGGAAGTACATAGATGTGGTTTATGGGAGAAATGAATCATAGCTGCTGTGGAGGGGAGTGAGCCATGGATGCGGAGAAGGGCAAGAGTGACAGAGGAGCACATGCACAAGGAGAATGTTTCCTCCAAGCCACTGGCTTGGAAAATGATGGGCTGAATTTCATGAGTTCTTGAAACCAACAGGGCTTGTATCCTGGAGTTTTAAAGGTCAGCTGGATTGGCTGGGATAGAGACCAGAAGGCACTGCAATGTTCATGGAGGGAAAGCAGGCAAACAACCCGTGAGTACACAGCTTGGAAACAGTGACCTAAAAAATGTCTGGGGCACAACCTGGGGAGATTATTAGCTCTTCTCAGAGTGCCTCCCTGAGAGGCAGCATTCACAGAGACACCTCTCTAGCAACAAAGGAGTAGGCTGGCACCATTTCCATCCCCTGCCCCTCAGCATAAACACAGTGCAACCTGCAGGAAGCAGCACAACTCTGATACAGCTGCCTAACTTGCATACACCAAGTCCCAACGCCTGCACTCTGGTGGGACTGCCCTTTTCAGTCAAACTTCCCTCAATCCCAGTGTGATGGTCCCCTCTTCCAAAAGAGCAACACAAACCCCTGCCCACATCATGTCCCCAGACCAGAGAGTTCTGCAGGGCTTCAGTTCTGGTGGAGGTGGTGAAAGGTCTCATCTCACAAGCAAATCAGAGCACACCTAGCTGAAACTCATCACATTCAGGCCAGGGACCAAACACTACACATAGCAAGACAAAGAGAGCCTCTGCAGATGACTGCCCTGAAGGACCAAACAGCCAAAATACAACAGCAGAGCACATATAGCACACACCAGAGATACTCCCTGAAGCACCAGGCCCTGGGCACTACATGACCTTTTTTTCATAAGACCATTACTTTCAAGAGCAGGAGACATAACTGGCTTTTCTAACATACAGAAGATGGCGGAGACTTAGACAAACTTCTAAGACAGAGTACGAATGTATCACTGCCAGAGATCTGAGCAAAACAAGTATAAGTAACATGCCTGATGCAGAATTTAAAGCAACAATCATTAAGGATGCTCACTGGACTTGAGGAAAGAATGGAAGTCTTCAGGGAGGCCCTTACCACAGAGATAAAAGAGTTAAGAAAATCTATCAGAGATGAAGAGTGCAATAAATGAGATTGGAAACAGACCTGAGGCAATGAACAACAGGCTAGAAGAAGCAGAGGGACAAACTAGTGACCTAGAAAAGAAAGTAATGGAGCTCAACAAAAGAGAGAAAAGTATTATGCAAGATGTGAATAGACTTAGGGTATTCAGTGACTCCATCGACACAGTAACACTCATATTATAGGAGTCCATGAAGAAAAAGAGAAGGGGGGGGCAGAAAATTTATTTGAGGAAAATATAGCTGAAAACTTCCCTAACTTGGAGAAGGAAACAGACATCCAGATCCAGGAGGCACAAAGAACTCCCACAAAATCAACAAAAACAATCCAACACCAAGACATATTGTAATTAAATTTGCAAAATACACTGACAAAATATCTTAAGAGCAGCAAGACAAAAGAAGTCTTTAAATTACAAGGGAAAACTGATAAAACCAGCTGGAGATTTTTCAACAGAAACCTGGCAAGCTGGATGGGAGTGGGTTGATATATTCAAAGTGCAGAAAGGAACAATATGCATCTAAGAATACCCTATCAAGCAAGGCAATCACTCAGAATAGAAGGAAAGATAGAGTTTCTGAGACAAAATATTAAGGTGTTTGTGACCACTAAACCAAAAAATATTAAAGGGGACTCTGAGTGCAAAACAGAGACCAAAAGTGACAAAGATAGGAAAGGATAAGATAAAATTTCTAGAATCAATGACAAAACAAGTAATAAAATGACACTAAATACATATCTGTCAATAATTGCTCTGAATATAAGTGTAAACAATCCAATCAAAAGTCACAAGCTGTCAGAATGGATTTTTAAAAGACCCATATATGTGCTGCTTACAAGAGACTCATCTTAGACTTAAAGACACTGGCAGATTGAAAGTAGGGAAGGATAAATATTTATCACGTGAATGGATGTCAAAAGAAAACTGGAGTAGCAATACTTATATCAGAAAAATTAGACTTTAAAGACCATAACAAGAGATAAACAAGGGCACTATAAAATAATAAAGGGTACAACCCTACAAGAAGATATAACAATTATAAATACTAATTCATCCAACATGGGAACACCCAAATATATGAAACAATAACAAACATAAAGAAACTAATCGATAACAATGCTATAATAGAAGGGGACTTTACCACCCACTTATATGAATGGACATATCCTCTAAACAGAAAATCAACAAGAAAATAATGGTTTTGAATGACACACTGGACTGGATGGACTTAACAGATATATTCAGAACATTCCATCCTAAAACAGCAGAATACACATTCATTTCAAGTGCACATAGAACATTCTCCAGAGCAGATAACTTATTAGATCACAAAACAGGCCTCAACAAATACAAAAAGATTGAGATCATACCATGCATCTTTTTGGACCACAATGCTATGAAACCAGAAAGTCAACCAGAAGAAAAAAAATCTAGAAAACCATAAATACATGCAGGTTAAATAACATGCTACTAAACATTGAATCAGGCAACCACAAAATCAAAGAGGAAACCAGAAATTACAGGGATAAAAATGAAAATGAAAACAGAAAATTTTTTTAATAAAAAAAGTCCCAACAAAAAAAAGTTCAGGGACAGATGGCTTCAGAGGCAAATTCTACCAAACATTTAATAAAGAGTTAATACCTATTCTTATCAAAATGTTCCAAAAAAAAAAAAAAAAACAGAAAAGGAAGGAAAACTTCCAAACTCATTCTATGAGGTCAGCATTACCCTGATATCAAAGCCAGATAAAGACTCCACTAAAAAAGAGAACAGGCCAATATCCCTGTTGAACATGGATGCAAAATTCTCAATAAAGTACTAGCAAATCGAATCCAACAATACATTAAAAAAACTTTCACCATGGTCAAGTGGGAATGATTCCTGGGTTGCAAGAATGGTTCAAGGTTTGCAAATAAATTAACGTGATATGCCACATTAATAAAGGAAAGGATAAGAATAATATGGTCATTTCAGTGGATGCAGGTAAAGCATATGACATCTATTCATGATAAAAACTCTCCACAAAGTAGCTTTAGAGGGAACATACCTGAACATAATAAAAGCCATATATGAAAAGCCCACAACTAATATCATCCTCAATGGAGAACAACTGAGAGTTTTTCCTCTATGGTCAGGAACATATGAGAGTGGGCATAAGGGTCATGTCCACTCTCACCACTGTTATTTTATATAGCACTGGATGTCCTAGCCACAGCAATCAGACAACAAAAAGAAAAATCAGCACTGAAGATGTAAAACATTCACTATTTACAGATCACATGGTAGACTACATAGAAAACCTGAATGACTCCACCAAAAAATTCCTAGAACTGGTACATGAATTCAGAAAACACTCAGGATACAAAATCTCTGTACAGAAATCTGCTGCATTTCTTTTTTTTTTTTTTAATTTTTTTATTGTTATGTTAATCCCCATACATTACATCATTAGTTTTAGATATAGTGTTCCATGATTCATTGTTTGTGCATAACACCCAGTGCTCCATGCAGAACGTGCCCTCCTCAATACCCATCACCAGGCTAACCCATCCTCCCAACCCCCTCCCCTCTAGAACCCTCAGTTTGTTTTTCAGAGTCCATCATCTCTCATGGTTCTTCTCCCCCTCCGATTTCCCCCCCTTCATTCTTCCCCTCCTGCTACATTCTTCTTCTTCTTTTTTTCTTTCTTAACATATATTGCATTATTTGTTTCAGAGGTACAGATCTGAGATTCAACAGTCTTGCACAATTCACAGCGCTTACCAGAACACATACCCTCCCCAGTGTCCATCACCCAGTCACCCCATCCCTCCCACCCCACCCCCCACTCCAGCAACCCTCAGTTTGTTTCCTGAGATTAAGAATTCCTCATATCAGTGAGGTCATATGACACACATCAATAAAGAAACAGGAGAGAGAGAAATTAAGGAATCTATCCCATTTAGAATTGCACCAAAACCAAGAAGATACCTAGGAATAAACCTAACAAAAGAAGTAAAACACCTGTACTTTGAAAACCATAAAGCACTGATGAAAGAATTTGAAGATGAAAGAAGAAAGAAATGGAAAGACATTCCATGTTCATGGATTGGAAGAATAAATATTGTTAAGATGTCTATATTACCCCCAAAGCAATCTACACATTTAAAGCAATCCCAATCAAAATCCCAAAAGCATTTTTCAAAGAGCTAGAATAAACAGCCCTAAAATTTGCGTATGGAACCACAAAAGACCTCAAATAGCCTAAGCAACCTTGAGAAAGAAAAGCAAACTGGAGGCATCACAATTCTGGACTTCAATTTATATTACAAAGCTGTTGTAATCAAAACAGTATGGTATCTGCATAAAAATAGACATACAGATCAATGGAAAAAAATAGAAAACCCATAAATGAACCCACATCTATATGGTCAATTAATCTGTGACAAAGCACAAAAGAATATCCAATGGGAAAAATTTTCGTCAACAAATAGTGTCGGGAAAACTGGACAGCAACAGGCAAAATAATCAAACTGGACCACTTTCTTACACCATACACAAAAATAAATTCAAAATGTATTAAAGAGGGAGAGGAAAAGATGGTGGAGGAGTAGGGGACCCTATTCAAACTGGTCCCTGGAATTGAGCTGGATATCTACCAGACCACTCTGAACACCCACGAAATCAGCCTGAGATGTAAGAAGATAGATCTGGATCTCTACAAATAGAATATCGCAGGTGGTTGGATTAGAGGTATGAAGCGGGGAGCCGTGATTCCCCAGGCACATATTGGAAGATAAATGGCAGGGGGAAGGAGATGTGGGGATCCTGCACCGCCGGTGAGTGATAGCCTCCTGCGCTGGGGACCAGGCACAGACTGGCAGATCGGTAGCAACAGGGAAAGGACTTAAGTCAGCCCCCCAGACTAAAACCCAGAGTGGTGGGGTGGTGCATGTGAACTGGGGGCTGCTGGCCATTTTAGAAGCACAAAGGGCAGAGACGTGCCCCAACCTGGAGGCGAGGAATGGGAGCCCTGTTGAGCAGCACACAACCCAGGACGCAGCAGTTTATAGCAGCACAGATGAAAGGGAGATAGTGTGGCCTAGAGAGCTCACTGAAGAACATATTGCAATCTCTCTACTCTGAGGCAAAGGGTTGGAAATGATCTCTTCTTCTCTGACTCTCGGAAGAGTGCAGAAAGCCATCAGGGAAAGCTGCCAGAGAACAAAAGCCCCCCAAAACGGTTTTCACTGATCCCATCCCCTGCCACAAGGGCAAGGCAACTCCGCCCAAACAGGGTTGCCTGAGTAACAGCGTGACAGGCTCCTCCCCCAGAAGACAGGCTGGGAGAACAAGAGGCCAACAACCCTAAGGTCCCAATAAAACAGGTGCATCTTGCTTGGGTTGTGGTCAATAATTTGGACACCGTACATTCCCTCAAACACCCCTCAACAGAACAACTAGGAGGAGGAACCCCCAAAATAGGAAAGACTCAGAGACTGTCTCTTCTGCCACAGATTTACAAATGGATGCAGATATAACCAAGATGTCGGAGATGGAATTCAGGGTAGCAGTTGTGAAGACAAGAGCTAGAATGGAGAAATCAATTAATGGGAACATAGAGTCTCCAAGGGCAGAAATGAGAGCTGAACTGGCAGAACTTAAAAATAGTATCAATGAGATCCAATCAAATCTAGATAATCTAACAGCTAGGGTAAACGAGGAAGAATAACGAATTAGTGATCTAGAAGACCAATTAATACACAAAAAGAAAAAAAAAAGAGGAGGCCAGGGAAATACAACTCAAAGTCCATGACAATTGAATCAGAGATATATGTGACACCATGAAACATTCCAATGTCAGAATTATTGGGATCCCTGAGGGGGTGGAGAGAGAGAGGGGACTAGAAGATATATTTGAGCAAATCATAGCGGAGAACTTCCCTAATTTGGAGAATGAAACAAACATTTGTGTCCTAGAAGGCAGAGAGGACCCCTCCCAAGATCAAGGAAAACAAAACAACGCCCCAGCATGTAATAGTAAAACTCACAAATCTTAGAATCAAGGAAACTATCTTAAGGGCAGTTAGAGATTCCTTACGTACAGAGGGAGGAACATCAGAATACCATCAGACCTATCCACAGAGATCTGGCAAGCCAGAAAGGGCTGGCAAGACATATTCAGGGTACTAAACGAGAATAACATGCAGCCAAGAATATTTTGTCCAGCAAGGCTGTCATTTAGAATGGATGGAGAGATGCAGAGTTTCCAAGATTGCAGAAACTGAAAAAAATATGTGACCGCTAAGCTGGCCCTGCAAGAAATATTAAGGGGGGTTCTATAATAGGAGAAGGACCCCAAGAGTGATATAGAACAGAAATTTACAGAGACAACCTGTAGAAACAAGGGCTTCACAGGCAACATGATGACAATAAATTCCTTATCTTTCAATAATCAATCTCAATGTGAACAGCATAAATGTTCCCATAAAACGGCACAGGGTTGCAGACTGGATAAAAGGAGAGGACTCTTGATGAAGTCCCAAAAGTTCATTTTTGCTTTTGATTCACTAGCCTTTGGAGATGAATCTTGAAAGATGTTGCTGTGGCTGATGTCAAAGAAGTTACTGCCTACGTTCTCCTCTAGGATTTGGATGGATTCCTGTCTCACATTGAGGTCTTTCATCCATTTTGAGTTTATCTTTGTGTATGGTGTTAGAGAATGGTCGAGTTTCATTCTTCTGTATGTGGCAGTCCAATTTTCCCAGCACCATTTATTGAAGAGGCGGTCTTTTTCCCATTGCATATTTTTTCCTGATTTGTCGAAGATTATTTGACCACAGAGTTGAGGGTCCATATCTGGGTTCTCTATTCTGTTCCATTGATTGATGTGTCTGTTTTTGTGCCAATACCATGCTGTCTTGGTGATCACTGCTCTGTAATATAACTAGACATCAGGCAACGTGATGCCCCAGCTTTGTTTTTCTTTTTCAAAATTTCCTTAGTGATTTGGGTCTTTTTTGAATCCATACAAATTTCAGGATTGCTTGTTCCAGCACTTTGAAAAATATCATTGGAATTTTGATCAGATTGGCATTGAAAGTATAGATTGCTCTGGGTAGCATAAACATTTTAACAATGTTTATTCTTCCAATCCATCAACATGGAATGTTTTTCCATCATTTTGTGTCTTCTTTGATTTCTTTCATGAGTGTATTGTAGTTCCTAGAGTATAGATCCTTTACCACTTTGGTTAGGTTTATTCCAAGGCATCTTATGGTTTTTGGTGCTATAGTAAATTGAATTGATTCTCTAATTTCCTTTCTACAGTTGCATTGTTAGTGTATAAGAAAACAACTGATTTCTGTGCATTGATTTTGTATCCTGCCACATTACTGAATTGCTGTATGAGTTCTAGTAATTTGGTGGTGGAGTCTTTTGGATTTTCCACATAAAGAATCATGTCATCTGCGAAGAGAGGGAGTTTGACTTCTTCTTTGCCAATTTGAATACCTTTTATTTCTTTTTGTTGTCTGATTGCTGTTACTAGGACTTCTAGTACTATGTAGAACAACAGTGGCAAGAGTGGGCATCTTTTTCGTATTCCTGATCTTAAGGGAAAGGCTCTCAACTTTTCCCCATTGAGGATGATACTCACTGTGGGTTTTTCATAGATGGATTTTATGACCTTGAGGAATGTTTCCTCTATCCCTATATGCTGAAGAGTTTTAATTAGCAAAGGAAACAGTCAACAAAACAAAGAGGCAACCCACAGAATGGGAGAAGATATTTGCAAATGACACTACAGATAAAGGGCTGGTATCCAAGATCTATAAAGAACTTCTCAAACTCAAAACACAAAAAACAAATAATCAAGTCAAAAAATGGGCAGAAGACATGAACAGACACTTCTCCAAAGAAGACATACAAATGGCTAACAGACACATGAAAAAATGATCATCATCATTAGCCATCAGGGAAATTCAAATCAAAACCACACTGAGATACCTCCTTACACCAGTTAGAATGGCAAAAATTGACAAGGCAACAAACAACAAATGTTGGAGAGGTTGTGGAGAAAGGGGAACCCTCTTACACTGTTGGTGGGAATGCAAGTTGTTACAGACACTTTGGAAAACAGTGTGGAGGTGCCTCAAATAATTAAAAATAGAGCTACCCTGGGGGAGAAGCAAGATGGCGGAGGAGTAGGAGACCTAAATTCCATCTGGTCCCAGGAATTCAGCTAGATAGGGATCAAAATTCTGAACACCTACGAACTCAACAGGAGATCGAAGAAAAGAATAGCAACAACTCTCTGCACAGAAAAGCGACCACTTTCCGGAAGGTAGGACAAGCGGTGAAGTGAATCCGAGGCGATATTCGGGAAGATAGATGGCGGGGGAGGGGTCCTCCGTCAGCCACAACTAGCAAGTGATAGAGCAGCGGAGAAAAATCGGAACTTTTAGAAGTCGGCTCTGCTGAGGGACGTCGCTCCAGTGGCTAAGCATGGGGTGGAGCCCTCGCTGGGACAGTGTGGTCTCAGGACCTTCAGGGTCATAGAGAGACCGGGGGTGCCTGAGTGCAGCAGAGCTCCCAAGTATTGGAGGGAGGAAGCCAGCTGCAGAGACGGAGCTGAGGAATGGGCTCTCAGCTTGTGGTTGCCATAAACCATGATCCGTGGCAGTCAGGCCACTGCTCTTCTAGGAGGGACCCAAAAAGCGGCAGATCCAGGGAAACTCCCCTACCTACCCTGGGAGGAGTGACATGGGAGTGCACCACAGGAATCTCCTGGGTTTGGAGACTCCACACGGGGTCACGTCCCAGAGAGAGAAATGCTCGGTCACAGGCCAGGTGAGCATGGAGTGAGGCTGCAGACCGAGGAAACAGGAGTGATTGACTGTTTTCTCTGGGGGCACACAGAGGAGTGGGGCCCTGAGTTCTCCGCTCCTCCAGGGCAGAGATTAGGAGGCCGCCATTTTCTTTCCCATCCTCCACACTTGTACGGAAAGCTTGCAGGGAACAAAAGCTGCAGAGAGCAAACCTGAGCAGATTACATAGCCCGGCCCCTGGCAAGGGTGGTGCAATTCTGCCTCTGGCAGAGACATTTGAGAGCCACTGCCACAGGCCCCTCCCCCAGAAGATCAGCAAGAACAGCCAGGCAAGACCAAGTTTACTGATCAATGAGAACGGCAGAACGCCAGCACTAGGGGAATACTGCACGTAGAATTCATGGCTTTTTTCCCCCGATCCTTTAGTCTTTCAAAGTTAATTTTGTTAATTTTCTTTTTCTTTTTTTTGGGAAATTTTCTTTTTCCCCTTTTCAACCAACATCTTATCAATCCCTTTTTTAAAAAAATCTTTTTTATTTTTCATTTTTAGAGTCATATTCTATCCCTTCATAGTAGTTAACCTTACTTTTGGTATAAGTTGTTCTGTCCTTAAAATTTTGGGATACAGTTTCTTCTAACAAACCAAAATATATGCTAAATCTCTAATGTATGGCTTTGTTCTAGTTTCCTGCCTGATCACATTCTCTCCCTTTTTTTTAAATTCCTCTTCTCTCTTTTTTCAACCAACTTCTTATCAATTCTTTTTATAAAATCTTTTATAATTTTCATCTTTATAGTCATATTCCATCCCGTCATCAAATTTACCCTTATTTTTATACATATATAAGTTTTTCTTTCTTTAAAATTTTGGGAGGAACTTTCTTCTAACAGACCAAAATATGCCCAAAATCTAGTGTTTGGCACTGATCTATGCAACAGCCTGATCATATTTGATCATATCCTTTTTTTTTCATCTTTTTCCTTTTTTTTTCTTTTTTCTTTCTTTCCCTTTCTTTTCCCCTGGTTCCAGTCTCTTCTGATTTGTTTAGTGTATATTTTTCTGGGGTCGTTTTTACCCTGTTAGCATTTTGTTCTCTCATTCCTCTATTGTCCTCTGGACAAAAAGACAAGGTGGAAAAAATCACCTCAAAAAAAAAAAAAAGAACAAGAGGCAGTACTGACTGTCAGGGACCTAATCAATATGTAAGATGCTGGAACTAGAGTTCAGAATGACGATTTGAAAGATACTAGCTGGGTTTGAAAAAAGCATGGAAGATATTGGAGAAACCCTTTCTGGAGAAATAAAAGAACTAAAATCCAACCAAGTCGAAATCAAAAAGGCTATTAATGAGGTGCAATCAAAAATGGAGGCTCTAACTGCTAGGTTAAATGAGGCAGAAGAAAGAATTAGGGATATAGAAGACCAAATGATGGAAAATAAAGAAGCTGAGAAAAAGAGAGATAAACAACTATTGGATCACGAGGGCAGAATTCGAGAGATAAGTGCGACCATAAAAAAAACATTATTAGAATAATAGGGATCCCAGAAGAAGATGAAAGAGAGAGAACGGCAGAAGTTATGTTGGAGCAAATTATAGCAGAGAACTTCCATAATTTGGGGCAGGAAACAGGCGTCAAAATTCAGCAGGCACAGAGAACCCCTCTCAAAATCAATAAAAACAGGTCAACACCCCGACATCTAATAGTAAAATTTACGAGTCTCAGAGACAAAGAGAAAATCCTGAAAGCAGCTCAGGACAAGAGATGTCTAACCTACAATGATAGAAACATTAGATTGGCAACAGACCTATCCACAGAGACCTGGCAGGCCAGAAAGGACTGGCATGATATATTCAGAGCACTAAATGAGAAAAATATGCAGCCAAGAATAGTATATTCAGCTAGGCTGTCATTGAAAATAGAAGGAGAGATAAAAAGCTTCCAGGACAAACAAAAACTAAAAGAATTTGCTAACACCAAACCAGCCCTACAAGAAATATTGAAAAGGGTCCTCTAAGCAAAAAGAGAGCCAAAAAGTAACGTAAACCAGAAAGGAACACAGACAATATACAGTAACAGTCAACCTTACTGGCAATACAATGGCACTAAATTCATATCTTTCAATATTTACCCTGAATGTAAATGGGCTAAATGCCCCAATCAAAAGACAGGCAGTCAGATTGGATAAAAAAAACAAGACCCATCGATATGCTGTTGGCAAGAGACTCATTTTAGACCATGAGACACCTTCAGATTGAAAGTGAGGGAGTGGAAAATCATTTACCATGCTAATGGTCACCAAAAGAAAGCTGGGGTGGCAATCCTTATATCAGACAAGTTAGATTTTAAAACAAAGACTATGATAAGAGATGAGGAAGGACACTATATCCTACTCAAAGGGTCTATCCAACAAGAAGATCTAACAATTGTAAATATCTATGCCCCTAACATGGGAGCAGCCAGTTATATAAGGCAATTAATAACAAAAGCAAAGAAACACATTGACAACAATACAATAAGAGTGGGGGACTTTAACACCCTGCTCACTGAGTTGGACAGATCATCTAAGCAAAAGATCAACAAGGAAATAAAGACTTTAAATGACACATTGGACCAAATGGACTTCACAGATATCTTCAGAACATTCCATCCCAAAGCAACAGAGTACACATTCTTCTCTAGTGCCCATGGAACATTCTCCAGAATAGATCACATGCTAGGTCAAAATCAGGTCTCAACCAGTACCAAAAGATTGGGATCATTCCCTGCATATTTTCACACCACAGTGCTTTGAAACTAGAATTCAATCACAAGAGGAAAGTAGGAAAGAACTCAAATACATGGAGGCTAAAGTTCATCCTACTAAAGAATGAATGGGTCTTCCAGGAAATTAAAGAAGAATTAAAAAAATTCATGCAAACCAATGAAAATGAAAACACAACTATTCAAAATCTTTGGGATGCAGCAAAGGCAGTCCTAAGAGGAAAGTATATAGCAATACAAGCCTTTCTCAAGAAACAAGAAAGGTCTCAAGTACACAACCTAACCCTACACCTAAAGGAGCTGGAGAAAGAAGAGCAAATAAAGCCTAAACCCAGCAGGAGAAGAGAAATAATAAAGATCAGAGCAGAAATCAATGAAATAGAAACCAAAAGAACAGTAGAACAGATCAACGAAACTAGGAGCTGGTTCTTTGAAAGAATTAACAAGATTGATAAACCCCTGGCCAGACTTATCAAAAAGAAAAGAGAAATGACCCAAGTAAATAAAATCATGAATGAAAGAGGAGAGATCACAACCAACACCAAAGAAATAAAAACAATTATAAGAACATATTATGAACAAATATATGCCAGCAAATTAGATAATCTGAAAGAAATAGATGCATTCCTAGAGATGTATAAACTACCAGAACTGAACCAGGAAGAAACAGAAAACCTGAACAGACCTATAACCACTAAGGAAATTGAAGCAGTCATCAAAAATCTCCCAACAAACAAAAGCCCAGGGCCGGATGGCTTCCCAGGGGAATTCTACCAAACATTTAAAGAAGAATTAATACCTATTCTTCTGAAATTGTTCCAAAAAATAGAAATGAAAGGAAAACTTCCAAACTCATTTTTTGAGACCACCTTGACCTTGATCCCAAAACCAAAACCTCATCAAAAAGGAGAATTGCAGACCAATATCCTTGATGAACGTGGATGCAAAAAATCTCACCAAAGTACTGGCCACTAGGATCCAAAAGTACATTAAATGGATTATTCACCACCACCAAGTGGGATTTATCCCTGGGCTGCAAGGTTGGTTCAACATCTGCAAGTCAATGTGATACAATACATTAATAACAGAAAGAACAAGAACCATATGATCCTCTCAATAGATGCAGAAAATGCATTTGACAAAGTACAGCATCCTTTCTTGATTAAACTCTTCAGAGTATATATAGAGAGGGTACATACCTCAATATCATAAAAGCCATCCGTAAAAAACCCACAGCAAATAGCATTCTCAATGGGGAAAAACTGAGAGCTTTCCCCCTAAGATCAGGAACACCACAGGGATGTCCACTATCACCACTGCTCTTCAACATAGTATTAGAAGTCCTAGCCACAGCAATCAGACAACTAAAATAAATAAAAGGCATCCGAATCGGCAGAGAAGAATTCAAACTCTCACTCTTCCCAGATGATATGATACTTTATGTGGAAAACCCAAAAGACTCCGCCCCAAAACTGCTGGAACTCATACAGGAATTCAGTAAAGTGGCAGGATATAAAATCAATGCACAGAAATCAGTGGTATTCCTATACACCAACAACAAGACAGAAGAAAGAAGAATTAAGGAGTCGATCCCATTTACAATTGCACTCAAAACCATAAGATACCTAGGAAAAAATCTAACCAAAGAGGCAAAGAATCTGTACTCAGAAAACTATAAAATACTCATGAAAGAAATTGGGGAAGACACAAAGAAATGGAAAAACGTTCCATGCTCATGGATTGGAAGAACAAATATTGTGAAGATGTCAATGCTACCTAGAGCAATCTACACATTCAATGCAATCCCTGTCAAAATACCATCCACTTTTTTCAAAGAAATGGAGCAAATAATCCTAAAATTTGTATGGAACCAGAAAAGACCCTGAATAGCCAGAGGAATGTTGAAAAAAAAAAAAAAAAAGCAAAGCTGGTGGCATCACAATTCCAGACTTCATGCTCTATTACAAAGCTGTCATCATCAAGACAGTATGGTACTGGCACAAAAACAGACACACCGATCAATGGAACAGAATAGAGAGCACAGAAATGGACCGGTAATGGGTATCTCTATGGTCAACTAATCTTTGACAAAGCAGGAAAGAATGTCCAATGGAAAAAAGACAGTCTCTTCAACAAATGGTGTTGGGAAAATTGAACAGCCATATGCAGAAGAATGAAACTGCACCATTTCCTTATATCACACACAATAATAGATTCAAAATGGTTGAAAGACTTAAATGTGAGACAGGAGTCCATCAAAATCCTAAAGGAGAACACAGGCAGCAACCTCTTTGAACTCAGCCGCAGCAACTTCTTCCTACAATCATCGCTAAAGGCAAGGGAAGCAAGGGCAAAAACGAACTATTGGGACTTCATCAAGATAAAAAGATTTTGCACAGCAAAAGAAACATTCAACAAAACCAAAAGACAACTGACAGAAAGGGAGAAGATATTTGCAAATGACATATCAGATAAAGGGCTAGTATCCGAAATCTATAAAGAACTGATCAAACTCAACACCCAAAGAATAAATGATCCAATCAAGAAATGGGCAGAAGGCATGAACAGACATTTTGCCAAAGAAGACATCCAAACGGCCAACAGACACATGAAAAAATGCTCAACATCGCTCAGCATCAGGGAAATCCAAATCAAAACCTCAATTTGATACCATCTCACACCAGTCAGAATTGCTAAAATTAACAAGTCAGGAAACGACAGATGTTGGCGGGGATGTGGAGAAAGGGGACCCTTCTACACTCTTGGTGGTAATGCAAGCTGGTGCAGCCACTCTAGAAAACAGTATGGAGGC
This sequence comes from Phoca vitulina, assembly GCF_004348235.1. Taxonomy (NCBI): domain Eukaryota; kingdom Metazoa; phylum Chordata; class Mammalia; order Carnivora; family Phocidae; genus Phoca; species Phoca vitulina. The sequence goes on from NW_022589817.1 coordinate 1,101,527, forward strand.
TCCTCAAAAAGTTGAAAATAGAGCTACCATATGACCCAACAATTGCACTACTGGGTATTTACCCCAAAGATACAAATGCAGTGATCTGAAGGGGTACCTGCACCCCGATGTTTATAGCAGCAATGTCCACAATAGCCAAACTATGGAAAGAGCCAAGATGTCCATCGACAGATGAATGGATAAAGAAGAGGTGATATATATATACAATGGAATATTACACAACCATCAAAAGGAATGAAATCTTGCCTTTTGCAATGACATGGATGGAACTGGAGGGTATTATGCAGAACGAAAAAGTCAATCAGAGAAAAACATGTATCATATGTTCTCACTGGTAGGAGGAATTCTTAATCTCAGGAAACAAATTGAGGGTTGCTGGAGTGGAGGGGGTTGGGAGGAATGGGGTTGCTGGGTGATAGACATTGGGGAAGGTATGTGCTATGATGAGCACTCTGAATTGTGTAAGACTGTTGAATCACAGACCTGTACCTCTGAAACAAATAATACATTATATGTAAAAACAAAAGAAGATACTAGGAAGAGAAAAATGAAGGGGGGGATATCGGAAAGGGAGACGAACCATGAGAGACTACGGACTCTGAGAAACAAACTGAAGGTTCTATAAGGAAGGGGGGTGGGGGGATGGGTTAGCCTGGTGATGGGTATTAAAGAGGCCATGTACTGAATGGAGCACTAGGTGTTATATGCAAACAATGAATCATGGAACATTACATCAAAAACAAATGATGTAATGTATGGTGATTAACATAACATAAAAAAAAATAGAGCTACCCTATGACCCAGCAATTGCACTACTGGGTATTTACCCCAAAGACACAGATGTAGTGAAAAGAAGGGCCATATGCACCCCAATGTTCATAGCAGCAATGTCCGCAATAGCCAAACCGTGGAAAGAGCCGAGATGCCCTTCAACAGATGGAGAAAGAAGATGTGGTCCCTATACACAATGGAATATTACTCAGCCATCAGAAAGGATGAATACCCAACTTTTACATCAACATTGGTGGGACTGGAGGAGATTATGCTAAGTGAAATAAATCAAGGAGAGAAAGTCAATTATCATATGGTTTCACTTATTTGTGGAACATAAGGAATAGCATGGAGGACTTTAGGAGAAGGAAGGGAAATATGATGGGGGGAAATCGGAGGGAAAGATGAACCATGAGAGACTATGGACTCCGAGAAACAAAGTGAGGTTTTTAGAAGGATGGGGGTTGGGAGGATGGGTTAGCCCGGTAATGGGTATTAAGGATGGTTCATACTGAATGGAGCACTGCGTGGTATATGAAAACAATGAATCGTGGATCACTACATCCAAAACTAATGATGTTAGCCATTTGTATGTCTTCTTCAGAGAAGTGTCTTTTCATATCTTCTGAACATTTTTGACTTGATTATTTGTTTTTTTTGGGTGTTGTTATTTGTATTTTGGGTGTTGAGTTTGAGAAGCTCTTTATAGATCTTGGATATCAGCCCTTTATCTGTAGTGTCATTTGCAAATATCTTCTCCCGTTCTGTGGTTTGCCTCTTTGTTTTGTTGACTGTTTCCTTTGCTGTGCAGAAGCTTTTGATCATGATGAAGTCCCAAAAGCTCATTTTTGCTTTTCTTTCACTAGCTTTTGGAGATGTATCTTGAATGAAATTGCTGTGGCCGATGTCAAAGAGGTTACTGCCTATGTTCTTCTCTAGGATTTTGATGGATTCCTGTCTCACATTGAGGTCTTTCATCCATTTTGAGTTTATCTCTCAACATCATTAGCCATCAGGGAAATTCAAATCAAAACCACATTGAGATACCACCTTACACCAGTTAGAATGGCAAAAATGGACAGGGAAAGAGACAACAAATGATGGAGAGGTTGTGGAGAAAGGGGAACCCTCTTACACTGTTGGTGGGAATGCAAGTTGGTACAGTCACTTTGGAAAACAGTGTGGAGGTTCCTCAAAAATTTAAAAATAGAGCTACCCTATGACCCAGCAATTGCACTCCTGGGTATTTACCCCAAGGACACAGGTATAGTGACAAAAAGGGCCATATGCAATGTTCATAGCAGCAATGTCCGCAATAGCCAAACTGTGGAAAGAGCCAACATGCCCTTCAACAGACGAGTGGATAAGAAGATGTGGTCCATATATACAATGGAATATTACTCATCCATCAGAAAGGATGAATACCCAACTTTTACATCAACATGGATGGGACTGGAGGAGATTATGCTAAGTGAAATAAGTCAAGCAGAGAAAGTCAATTATCATATGGTTTCACTTATTTGTGGAACATAAGGAATAGCATGGAAGACATTAGGAGAAGGAAGGGAAAAAATGAAGGGGGTGGAAATCGGAGGGAGAAATGAACCATGAGAGACTATGGACTCTGAGAAACAAACAGGGTTTTACAGGGTAGGGGGGAGGGGGGGTTGGTTAAACTGGTGATGGGTATTAAGGAGGGCACGTACTGCATGGAGCACTGGGTGTTATACAAAAACAATGGAGTGTGGATCACCACATCAAAAATTAATGATGTATTGTATGGTGATTAACATAGCATAATAAAATAAATTAAAATTTTAAAAATGTATTAAAAACCCAAATGTGTGAAAAAGGCATAAAAATCCTAGAGGAAAACACAGGCAGTACCCTCTTTGATATCAACTGTAGCAACTTCTTTCTAGATATGTCTCTTGAGGCAAGGGAAACAGAAGCAAACCTGACGTACTGGGACTATATCAAAATTGGACACTCTGCACGGTGAAGGAAATAATCAACAAAAGTAAAAAGCAACCTACGGAACGAGAGGAGATATTTCCATGTGACATATCTGATAGAGGGTTAGTATTCAAAATATATAAAGAATTTATCAAACTCAACATCCAAAAAAATGAATAATTCCATTAACAATGGGCAGAAGACATGAATAGACATTTTTCCAAAGAAGACATCCAGATGGCTAAGAGACACTTGGAAAGATGCTCAAATCACTGACCATCAGGGAAATACAAAGTACAATGAAGTATCACCTCACACTTGTCAGAATGGCTAAAATTATCAACACAGAAAACAACAGATATTGGTGAGGATGTGGAGAAAGGGCAACCCTCTTGCACTGTTGGTGGGAATGCAAACTGGTGCACCCACTCTGGAAAACAGTATGGAGGTTCCTCAAAATATTAAAAATAGAACTACACTATGATCCAGCAATTTCACTACTAGGTATTTACCCAAAGTATACAAAAACACTAATTCAAAGGATTACATGCACATGATGTTTATAGCCGCCTTATCCACAATAGCTACATTATGGAAACAACTAAGTGTCCAATGGATAAAGAAAAGGTGGTATCTATACAATGGAATATTCAGCCATAGAAAAGAATGAAATCTTGCCAGTTGCCAGGACATGAATAGAGCTAGAGAGTATTATGATAAGCAAGATATGTCAGTCAGAGAAAGTCAAATACCATACAATTTCACTAATTTGTGGAAAACTGGGAACAAAACAAATGAGTAAAGGGGAAAAGAGAGAGAGAGAAACCAAGAAACATACACTTAACTATAGAGAACACACTGATGGTTACCAGAGAGGAGGTGGATGGGGTGATGTGTTAAACAGGTAATGGGGTTTAAGGTGTGCACATTTTATGAGCACCAGGTGCTGTATGGAAGTGTGGAATCAGTATATTGTACAGCTGAAACTAATATGACACTGTATGTTCACTACCTGGAATTGAAATAAAAACTTAAAAATAGAAAGTTTGAACTGTGCAAAATTTGCAGAATAGGTATACTGTATACACTAGAAATGTAGTTTGTGAAAAAAATCTTGTGAATTCACAACAGGCTCTTTTGCTTACAAGTGTTATTTGTGAAAAACATGAAAACCAAATGCTGAGTACTTATAGCCAGAATGTTTTATTAATTCTGAGGTACATTGTCAACTTTTTTTGCCTTATCATACAGAAGTAGTATCTACAATTATTTTTTCAAAGAATACTCTTTGATTGTTTATTTTGGGGAATTCAACTTAAATATGCAATTTTGTATGTGGTGTAATATACAACAACCAAAAAATGTAAACTTTTCAAATAATTTACAATATATTGAATTCATTGCTTTTGCCTTTTACAGGACATTTTTGTACTCCCATTACTGAAGGTTTTGCAATTAAATACATCCTTAATAATCTATTTTATCTTGGATATATCTTTAATAATATGTTAACATGAAAGGCAGAGGGGCCTGGGTGGCTCAGTCATTAAGCGTCTGTCTTTGGCTCAGGTGATGATCCCAGGGTCCTGGAATCAAGCCCCACATCGGGCTCCCTGCTCAGCGGGAAGCCTACTTCTCCCTCTCCCACTCCCCCTGCTTGTGTTCCTGCTCTTGCTATCTGTCTCTGTGAAATAAATAAATAAAATCTTTAAAAAAAAAAGAATTCTCTCTGTCTCTGCCTCTGTCTTCCTCTCCTCTTCTACCTCTACCTCTATCTTTAAAAAAACAAAACAAAACATGAAAGGCAGAAAAGTATGCTTAAATCTGATAAAGTTTATCTGTATAAAAAAGTGTTAAAGAGAATTTTGAAATTAGGAAACCAAATGTTGTTTGTTTTTATTTTCATTGTTGTTTTTTTTAGTAAAACCACTGATACCTTTTGGTTCATAATAGACCACAGGGTAAAATCCAAACACCTAAGTAGTACCAGAAAAGCCTTTTGCCTACATTTCTCGCCACTCTTAGCCCTAATATAGCTAAACTGCACTGAAATTCCTACCACTCCTCCAAGCACAGCAATTACTTTGTTTATACAGTTGCCTCTCTACTCTCTTTTCTTCAGTTTACATGCCCAGCAAATCCCTATTTATTCTTCAAAAATAACTCAAAAGATAGTTCCTTTTTCAATGCCTTTCCCAGGAAAAATGTCTCCCCTTTTCCATGACAATGTTGCACATCTGTTTCATTATATTTGTATTACAAATATCTGGTTATATATCTGTCTCCAACTAAACTACTGCCTTTTTATCTTCAGCACCTAAGATGGACCTTGTGCACTTTGGCATTTCCTCAATCAAGTTCTGCTGAATGAAAGAATGGAAAGCAAAACTTGGGCTTGGGGTTGATACAGGTTCAATTCAAGGGTTTCAATATACAAACTACAAGTAACTGCTTGGAATTATTTGTCAGTACTGGAATTGGTTGGCAACTGAACCAGGCTGAGAAGTCCAGGATCAGAAAGAGAAAAGTGAAGCCCTGAAGAGTAAAATCAGTCATTAAAAAAAGAGATATATCTGATGAATGGTAGAAGGGAGATACTTGAACCTCTAGGCTTCAAACACCATGCCTATTTCTTTATGAATAGAGACCTTCACATGGCATTTGAGGCTCTTCAAGGCCTGGTTCAATCTTGCATTTTATGTAAAACAGAGTACTCCAACATTTGCTTTCATATGTGAGTATACACTCCAGTAAACAGAATTCCTTTTCTTGTGAAATATGTCCTCTCTCCTTAGCTTCCATGCTATTATTCCTAGGATTTCCTGTGTCTGCTTAAAATGCATAACAATGGCCACTGTCCTCATGCAACTTTCCATGATTCTCCACCTGGATTTAAGCTCTGCCTCTTCTGTACCCACCTCTCAGTTTATTTAATACTATTGCCGTAGCTGTAGTTAAACACAGTCTTGTCACCAACAGGCAGGGTAGGCTTAGGGATTAATGAAGGCCAATCAGGGCAATGGTGGACCCAGTAAGGAGGGCAGTGTTCCAAAAAGGGAGAAGTGGTAGTTCAAAGGCCAAAGAGGGAGGGCATCACATCTGGCTGGCTCATGCACTGTTGGATGCTTTCCCTCCGAGCAGAAGCTAAGGCACGAGTTTCCTCCTGAAAACGACGATGTCCCTCCTCAGTAAGCCTCCAGAGGCCAGACCGTGGCTTTGCATTGGTTCCATCCTGAAGGTTGACTGGTGCCTTCTCAAAGCTGCCCAGGAAGCAGAGGTTGTGGCGGATGGTGTTTTTCCAGCCATTTGGTGCTGTCCAAAAAAAAGGGAAATGCTGTCGGGTGAAACTGTAGATCTCTTGCACATTGAGGCCACAGGGGGGGCTGTTTCTTAATGCCAGTGCAATTAGGTGACTGTAATTGAGGGGGGGGCGGGGCCAGGACCTCCCCTCCTGGCTGTTGCCTTGCCATAATTTCTGGTTCTGGAAGCACTCCCCTTTGTTAGGGGATTGAAGAGACACAGAGCAGTTGTCCTCTTGTTCCTCCGTTTTTTCTTCTGTGAGCTCCAACTCACCAGAGGAATAAGTCAACCATTTCTGTGGGGAAGATTTCTTGCTGGAGGAAGTTGGCAGTGACTCCATCACTGTGGCCTTTGAGCAGTTAGACTCTTCATCCTTTGGGAGTGGCTGAGGGTAAGGAAGCATGCCTGTCAGATCCTTTTCCCTACTGGGCTTTAGGGTCTCCTGGTTGCCAAGGGGGCACATGATGTTGGGATTTACCCACATCCACAGGTTAGGTTCAGAGTCAGGACCATCTTCGTCCAGACTGGGTCTGCTCTCTTGAGGCACCTCTGGAGGCTCCATTACTTGGAGTCTATATTTGGCAAGGTTCTGCTCAGCTAAGTGGCACTGGTCTGTGGTGCATGGCAAGAAGAACTCATTCCCCATGTCCCAGTCCAGCAGCCCTGGGACGTGGCCATGGAGACTGTACCAGAATTCAGGATTTTTTAGTTTTATGTCCATCTTTAGTGGAGAGGTAGGTAGAGAGAGATTTCTAAAAGGACAGAAGTCTCCGAGGCACTTTTGAAAGCTGTTGTTGGGGCACTGTTTCTGATCCAGTATATCTCATCTGGGGAACTTATCAGGAGGCCTGCTAAAGTACTAGAAAAAGGGGCATGGATACCTCATTGATTGGTGGTCAAACTTGGAGAAGTCTCAGTGTTCTACAACAGAGCTCAAAACAGAGAAGTAACTAAACAGAGTTTTTAGCAGGAAAAAAGTTCAAAGTAGAATTTCTGAGCTTTCGTTGGAAGCAGGGAGTCCCCACAAGAGGACCTACACATTTTGAATTATGTGCCAACTAAGGTGACTTTCATAACAAGTTGATTGGCATATCTTTCGATGCTTTCTAGGTTCATTTAATGAAGGAACAAACAGATGTACAGATCACATTATATTTCTGAGTTGTTCTTAAATGGTTTAAGAAATCATTCCATTTTTAAAGTGCCTTTCGCCAAGAGCTTTCACATAGATGATCTCAACTGGTTTTCATGACAGCCCTGCAAGATAACATAGTGGGTATCATTAACCCCATGTTACAGATAAGAGAACTAAGATCTACAGGATATTTAAGACTACATATCTAAGTAAGTAGCAGAGCTAGGTCCACAGTCCAGGTCTTCTGATCCTTTCATTATACCTATCGCCTCTTGATTCAACATACTTTACAAATGAAGCAGCAATATGTGTAACCCAAGTTGTTAGAGTAAAGTGGTAACTATCAGAAGATGATCTCCATTAGTCTCAATCCCATGCTAGAACTCAACCATGTTATTATTTTCAATCCTACTCTGGAAAACAGCTGGCTTCCCTCTCTCCAGGTCACCTTCTCAGGAACTGAGTTCTGAATTATACTCTGAAGACGGTAGGACCAAAGAAGCTATGATGTGCAAGTTCCTGAAAACTCGAGTTTGACTCTCCAGTAAATTAATCCCAAAGCTGTTCTTGGGAAAAAGCAAAATGGGAAAGTATCCCTTGAGTCTGCACAAAATCCATCTATAAAGTATGTGATTTTGTTAAAACCATTAGATAGGAATATACCTCAAAAATATCCAGCAAATATCAACAGGAGCTACTGGGGGACATACTAATCCCCCTATTGTTTTCCCACTCTCTTATCCTATTCTATTCAAAAGAATCCTCCATACAGACTACCAGAGTGATCTTTTACTGTGTGTGTGTGTGTACGTGTGTGTGCGTGTGTATAAAGTTTAATAATAACATCAACTTAATATTTATTTATCTAAGCACAATATATGATTTAACTCATTAACATTCACAACAGTCCTATGAAATAGGTGTTCTTATTATTCTCCCTTTACCAAAGAAACAATGTAAAGAACAAAAACCCTAAGTCACACAGCTAGTGGAAGGCAGAACTGAGTTTCAAATCTAGGCAGCCTGTCTGCAGAGCACGTGCTTTTATTCACTATACTGATCTCTTCTGTTTCTCTGCTCCAAGATAAAATGTTATGACTTAATGCAGCATAAAAAGGTCTCCAGAATTCCACTCTCATTTACCTTTCTAAACTAATTTATCACTTCAGCTTCCTTGCTTCATACTTTACATCCCAGAAATACTGAATTTCCGGGACTTTCACACTCCGCCCCCATCATTTGTCTGTGTTCTCTTGCTCAAGTTGCCACTTCTACCTGGAATGACCTACTCCCAATTGCCTTGGTTTGGCCAACTTCTACTCATCTTTTGAGACTCAAGAAACCTTCTCTAATAAAAAGTGCTGCTTCTACCTCCCCTGAGGGAGGGAATTAATGGATCCCCTTCCCAGTGGAGCACTGACCTGAGCAAAGCAGAGGACTAGCCCTGAAATAATCAGCTTATTATCACAATCCCAGAGAGGCTGGCATCATTTTGGCTCTCACTAGTCCCTTATCCCATAAATGGGAGTTCTAGTGTTACAAAATTTCTATTTTCACCAGGGAACACAATCCAATCTTTAGGGACTGGCTAGTAAAACCAGGCTATCTTGTATTTTATTTCTTTGAGCCTCATTAAAGCATTTAATCTAATTGAGCATCTACTGTGTTCCAAGCATATGTAACAGGTCTGACAGATCAGTAAGACATACTCCAAGAGAATATCACAGCTTAATAGAGGAAGACAGACAAGTAAACAGAAAATTAAAGTACAGTGTAATGAGTGCTAGACACTATACTAGGAGAGCATAGAGAAGGAAAATCTAACCCAAATAATAGAAATCACAAGTGTTCCCCATAGGAGATGCTTGAGCTAAGGTTTAAAAACATGTAACCCAAGAGCAGAGACAGGTTAGCACATGGCAACCAAATGCTTGGTAACTTGTTTCTTAAGTGTGCTCGAAAAAAGGAGGTTGGAGCATTTTGCATATGCTTAGGAAAACTATTTAAACTCATGTTTGTGGGTGAGTATCCTGATTTTCAGGCTCCTATCCATTCTAAGTGTTAATGTAGGAAAAGTGTTAGTGATTGATGAAATCAATTAATAAGCAAAGCAGGTACAATAACATAATAAGTTGGAAAAAGTGGAGGGAACTCATAATGATTTTAGAAATATATTTTCCAGTGCGTGCATGCTCATGCCTGTTCTCTCTTTCTCTTACACATAGACACACACACAATGACCCAATAGCAGCAGCAGAAATAGCACTTTTGCATGCCATCAATTTCCAAAAGCATTCCTATGCCCAGACTGGTCTCTACTAAAAGGACTGGTAAGGAGAGTAATTGATACATGTTTTGGGACAGGAAAAAAAATCAGATACATCTAATAAATAAATCCTCTTGTTACAAACAAAAATGCTTTCAAGAATGTCAGGGCCAGTGTTAACAGGATGGAAAATCAACTTCAAGGGGCTCCTGCTGCCAAACTGTAACTTTTTGACACATATATTATGATTAATTGACACTGGTTAAGTCTGTAAAGAGCTATGAGTACATAATGGTACCTCAAATTCTTTTAAAAGGTAATTGTAACAAAAAAAGAACAAATGCCATAGGATATTTAAGTTTTCTTGTTTTTACATAGGAAATTCTCAAATGTACATGGGTATTTTTTTTACATTTTAAGTCAATGTTTATTTATAAAGTATAGATATGTACTTGTTTCTGTTGGAAGGTAAGCAGAAAAGAATGCATGAGAAACAATGAGTAAGCCATATGTGCTTCCAGAAAAATAGGTACCACACCAATGAGTACTGCATATAGTTGTATGGTGCCTGAGCTGTTTTCCAAACCATGCACCCTGGTCCTGGGGATATATCAGTCCATAGTAAGTGCTTCTTTCTAATTCATACAGAGGAGCCATCCAGATGCCATGTGTCCACAATTAACATTTTCTTAGAGAGGGCATCTTTTTTTTCTAATTCACACATAGAACAGCAGTCATGTATACTAAGAACTGGTAAAACAGATTAGCACTGATGGTCAAACATAATAATCAAGCAGAAATAGGTCCAATAAGGTTTTGCAAGATGGTTAACAATATAGTGTAAAGAAGAGAACTAGCTAGGAAGACTCAATCTCTCATCTTCTAGGAAATGAATTATTTAGAAAGCCCTACTAACTATAATAAAATACAAATAAAAAACATAAACCTTAATAGTACTTATAAACTAGATAAATATAGCAAAAAAGGCAGGATAATGGGTACTGCCAACATGCAAAAATTAAGAAATGTTTATTCTTGTTAAAGAAAAGTTACCCCCCCCCCAAAAAAACATTGCATGACAGAGAATCAGAAATGTCATGAAATAACAAATAAAACATTATTACTAAAAGGATTTTAGCCAATGTCTCATGTTAAGATTGAACTATGTCCTATGAGCCCCCAAAGAATTAATTATTGATAACAAATACTGTTACCTCAGCTTGTCTGAGATGGTATTTCTCTTTTCCTCTCAAATGGGTGATAGATGATAGAAATCCTAAGAAAAGGTAAAAATAATAAAATTACTGAAATTGTAGTAAGATATCAAAAGAAGTGTAACAACTTAAAAAAGGAAAATAAGGGTAGAAATAAAGAAGAAATAAATTAAACCTTGGTGTTCATATTTTAAAATAGGCTTAAATGTAAGACCATGAATATATCTGTAATCATTGCGTTTGTGTATGTTTCAAATGTTATTCAAGCTGTCTGAAGTGTTTACAAAAAAAGCCATGTTAAATTTGCATGTATTACAGTTTAAAACTTTTAGGAAATTTAATTCATCAAATTGGTACACAATGTTCAGATGGTCAATAAAAATTAGTTTTAAAAGTTATGCTTATTAGCTATTTTAATTTAATAAAATTGAGCAGTAAACAAAGCACAAATAGTAGCAAATATTTCTCTTCATAAACAAAAGCCATTGGATGCTAAAGAATCTATGAAAGATTTTACTATTTTAACACTATTTTCATTAGATTCTCTTTCCAGCAATTAGATTGACTTTTCAAGCTCCTGGAGACCTCCCTCACTGTTCTCACATGAACCAAAAACAATAGTTCAGTTTTGGACATTTTAAGCTTAAAGTAGCTGGGCTTGGGGCGCCTGGGTGGCTCAGTCGTTAAGCGTCTGCCTTCGGCTCAGGTCATGGTCCCAGGGTCCTGGGATTGAGCCCCGCATCGGGCTCCCTGCTCGGCGGGAGGCCTGCTTCTCCCTCTCCCACTCCCCCTGCTTATGTTCCCTCTCTCCCTGTGTCTCTCTCTGTCAAATAAATAAATAAAATCTTTAAAAAAAATAAAAATAAAAATAATAAAGTAGCTGGGCTTGTTCAAACAGCAAACTATAATAGGCTATTGAAATAAATCATTGCCATTTGACCTACCAACTTATCTTTGCTACACCTTACTTCAGTTTCTTCATGTATAAAATGGGATAATAAAAAAAAAATATATATATACCTGAACAAGTTATTGAAAATATCAAATGAAACAATGTATATCATTAATGAATGTATAATGTATATGAAGATCTAGTTTTAATATCTGACACATAATAAGTTCTATAAATATATGTTTTTGTTTATGTTATTCTTTTTAAGGGGAACATGGCTCCTAAACATGAATATATCACACAGAAATCATATTGTAAAACAAATAAGATTTATTTTAATGACTATTCATGGAATGCTTACTTAATTCAGCAATCATGAGATTGGATTCTAACTCCTAGTTTGGGAGCCACAATCTGAGCTCAAAAAACCTCAACCCAACAAAACTTTGAGTCTTTATTTCAAAGCTTTGAGGGTTCTGAACTTGCGGGAGCAAAACACCTCTTTATTTAGAATACTTTTTTTTCAAAGCATTATGAGACACCTTGAATTTCACTTACTGCTTGTTTTCCTTTCCAAGGGTTCAACCTCAAGTGCCTGTGAAGGGGAAGGGAACTTTCTACAAGACAAAATAAAACATAAAAAGAAATGAAAACTTTGTCAAGAGAGCTATATCCTCTGATGAGTTTCGCACAGCTTAATGCAAAGAAGCTGTTCTTCTATAATAAGGATTAAGTGACTTGTCAAAAACATACAGAGAGATTAGAGTCAGGATCCTAAGTACAGTACATGTTTTACACAATCTCAGCTGTTTTTTGTTATTCTGAAGAGGACAAGTCACACCAACATATGTATATTTTTGAAACATATACTGTAGCCAGGTCAATACAGCACAGTGATTTCACAAAGTTTGGTAACCCCCTCCTCTTTGCTGCAAACATGTAAGAAATAATGGATAGAATTACATAGACAGACAGACCATGAAAGATAGTCAAGCTTAAATACAAGAAAAGTATCTCATTAGACCAGAAATAAAAAATAATGTGTGGGACTGAAGCCATTGGCTTGTTGGGCTCTGGATTATCAAGTGGGAAATGAGAGTCAGGCATTTGGATTCTTTGGGGGAAACAAGACCTAAAGTCAAGGACTACAGTGGGGTTAACTCTGCTTGTAAAAAGAAGCTAAAAAATATAGCTGTCAAACCCTGGCAAACTGCAGGTCTGAGAAAGAAGAAAGTCACATAAAAATCTTGCAACCAGATGCTGAGTCACACTGTTCACTAGCTATGGTAACTGGTTCTAATGGATCTCCTGGATTTGTGGTATCCTCAGTAACATCACAAGGTAGGAACTCAAAACTGCCATTCTGAGATCTAATGTGGATTGAAGCCTGGAGGACTGGGAGGAAGCAACTAAAAAACTCTAGATAGGGATGGGTAAGCACAGACTAATGAAAAGAGGTAGATGAGATACAGGGAACAGTAACCTTTCATTCAAATTAAGCTGAAAACTAAAATCTTAAAATACATGAAGAAATTTAATAACAAGAACAATTAACCAAATCATTAATTCACTCCAGATAGTAATAATATTATGGACCCACCTGGAAAATAAGTATGTTTAGGATACTCAAAGAGATAAAGAGCTAACCATATTAAAAATGTACAAAATGAGGGGCACCTGGGTGGCTCAGTCAGTTGAGCATCGACTCTTGATTTTGGCTCAGGTCATGATCTCAGGGTCATGAGATGGAGCCCTGTGTTGGGCTCCATGTTCAGGGTGGAGCATGCTTAAGATTCCCTCCCTCTGTCTCCCTCTGCTCCTCCCCACCTCACTCCCCATCAAGCATGCACGTGCACTCTCTCTCAAAAAAAATGTACACAATGAAAGGAAACAATACACCACTGAGATGATCAAGCTTTGTTCCATAGCTAGACTTCACAAGTGTGTGTGCCTAGCTATAGAGAAGAGAATTAGTTCCCACTGCCCTCCAGCAGTGAGAAAGCCAGATACTGATGCTCATACAAGCTGTGTTGGGACTAGGCTAATTGCTGAAGCTAAGACTTTAGTTTAGATAAAGCCAGAGTGAAGAAACAGAACCACTGGCTCACTTACAAAATAACAATGACAATGGAGAGTATAGCCCAGTTTGAGTCAAAACTAAGTGTGAAATTTGGAGAAGATGTAGATTCATGTGATCTGTTTCATTCTTTTTGAAGTAATTCTGTTCATTGTGATGCACAGTATAATGGTTGAGCAATCAGCTCTGCCTCAAAGGGTGCTGAGAGCTCCTTGCAGGAAGTTTACCAGAAGGTTCTGAAGCATTCTCGAAGTTTTTTATTTTTTTATTTTTTTTATTTTTTTAAAGGTCTTCTTTATCCGAGAGAAAGAGAGAGAGAATGAGCAGGGGGGAGGGGCAGAGGGAGAGAGAGAGAGAGAGAGAGAACCAGACTCCCTGCTGAGCAAGGAGCCGGATGCAGGGCTCCATCCCAGGACCTGGAGACCATGACCTGAGCCAAAGGCAGATACTTAACCGACTGAGCCACCCAGGCGCCCCTCAAAGTTTTTTTTTTTTAATTAAGAAATAATTTACATACACTAAAATGCATAGAACATAAATATTCAATTTGATAAATTTTGACAATTATATACGCCCACATAACCACTATCCAAAACAAGATATAGAACATTTCTATCACCACAGAGGGTCTTCTCATCCCCTTTCCAGCCCATCTTTACTCACCCTTGCAATTACTTTCTGTCTTCTATGATCATAAATTACTTGTACCTATACTTGTACTTTATGTAAAAAGAATTATACAATAATAATAATAATAAGGGTGCTGCATGGCTCAGTTAGTTAAGCATCTGCCTTTGGCTTAGGTCATGATTCCAGGGTCCTGGGATCGAGCCCCATGTCAGGCTCCCTGCTCAGCAGGTAGTCTCCTCGCCCCTCTCCCTCTGCCCCTCCCCCCCGCTTGTGTGCTCTCTCAGAAAAAAAAATAAATAAAAATAATAATAATGATAAAGCAATAATCTTAAGAGCTACTATAAAAATACTTCCTTTTTTTAAGATATTATTTATTTGTCAGAGAGAGAGAGCAAGGGCACAAGCAGGAGGAATGGCAGGCAGAGGAAGAAGCAGGTTTGCTGCTGAGCAAGGACCCCAATGTGGGACTCGATCCCAGGACCCTGGGATCATGACCTGAGCCAAAGGCAGACGCTTAACCGACTGAGCCACCCAGGTGTCCCAAAAATGCTTCCTTCTAAAGGAAGGTCAACTAGACTGGAAGCCGGCAATGATGGATGCTAGAAGCAATGTCCACAATAGCCAAATCGTGGAAAAAGCCGAGATGCCCTTCAACAGACGAATGGATAAAGATGTGGTCCATATATACAGTAGAATATTACTCAGCCATCAGAAAGGATGAATACCCAATTTCTGCATCAACATGGATGGGACTGGAGGAGATTATGCTAAGTGAAAGAAGTCAAGCAGAGAAAGTCAATTATCATATGGTTTCACTTATTTGTGGAACATAAGGAATAGCATGGAGGACATTAGGAGAAGGAAGGGAAAAATGAAGGGAGGAAATCTGGAAGGGGAGGTAAACCATGAGAGACTATGGACTCTGAGACACAAACTGAGGGTTTTAGAGGGGAGGGGGATAAGGGGATGGGTTAGCCCGGTGATGGGTATTAAGGAGGGCATGTATTGCATGGAGCACTGGGTGTTATATGAAAACAATGAATCATGGAACACTACATCAAAAACTAATGATGTACTGTATGGTGACTAACATAACATAATAAAAAAATAATGGATGCTAGAAATATTTACACATGCTGAAGTAAAACTGTCAACCTGGATATTTGTACCCAACTAATCAAGTGTAAGGGCAAAATAAAGACATTTTCAGTCTTCACTGAGAGTTAATCACCTATTCAATGTCATTACATACACATGTAAGCCATGTATTTTAGCAATAAGGGAAGTGAAGCCAGAGAGAAAATATAGGGGGAAAAGGGAACCAATGATGAGCAAAGCAACTGATAAACTATGCTTAATATGACTATAAAATTATAACTGATTTTTGTGTTTCAAAGGGCAAACTAAAATTCTATCCAAAAATAAGAATGGGTACAGTGAATAGTTCATGCATACTAAAGCATTTGCCATAGTTAAGAGGATAGAAATATTGAATGACTTCAGACTTTGACAATTTTATATTTATGTATATATCTAAAATATTTAAGGACAAGCAGTAAGAATATAAATATAATATATAGCATTCAAATCAGCAGAAGTAATGTGACAAAGAAGCCAGAAAGCTGATGTTAACCAAAAACAAACAAAAAAAGAGTAGCAATGAGTCAAAATATATCAATAAGCATAACAATTATAAACAAGTTAATCCCACTTAACGAAAACATGATTGCCATAATAGTTTTCTTTTGTAATCCAGTTATACACTATTTATAAGAACTATACCTAAAACAAAATCACATGAAAATATTGAAGCATAATAAAAGTTGATAATGCCCAAATAAAAAAAGTTGGTCTGGCAAAATTAATATTAGAGAAAACAGAA
Source organism: Phoca vitulina (assembly GCF_004348235.1). Classification (NCBI taxonomy): domain Eukaryota; kingdom Metazoa; phylum Chordata; class Mammalia; order Carnivora; family Phocidae; genus Phoca; species Phoca vitulina. The sequence goes on from NW_022589817.1 coordinate 1,117,650, forward strand.
TTAAAGGGGTAAAAAGCATCAATAATAGAGGTGCTACACAAACAAGACAGAGAATTATACCCCCCTCCATCATAAACAAATGAGGAAGAAAAAATAATAAGGACAAAAGTTTTGAGCAATACAAGCATAGAAAATAGACCTATATATAGAAAGATACAACTCTTCACCCCAAAAAATAGAAAATCTACATTCATTTCAAGAATTTACAAAAAATTTACCACACAGTAGGTCACTAAGAAGTCTCAAAAATTTCAAATAATCTATGTTCTTTGATCACAATTCCATTAGCCATGAAATATAGGAAAATAATAATAAAGTAAAACATTGCTTAGAAACTTCAAAAATCACTCCTTAAAATCTCTGGTTAAATAAGAATTCAAAATGAAAATTACAATATATTCAAACCCAAACAGCAACAGAAACACTATATTCTGAAACTTGTGAGATACAGTAAAGCAGAATTTAGAATGGAATTTATAGCTGTAAATGAACAATTTTGTTGACAAGCAAAACATATTATAGATTATTTTTCCTACAAATGAAAGTAGAAAAAACAACAAAATGAATAAATCTTATTAAAAGACATAAGATAAAATCAAGAGATATACCATATTTACATATTGGATGGCTCAGTATTATAAGAAATGTTAATATTCTGCAATGTACTCTAAAAATCAGTGTCATTCCAGTCAAAATCCCCAAAGGATTGTTAAAAAAAGCAACTTTTCAAGTTGATCTTCATATTAAAGGGAAGAGCAAAAGGCCTGGAATACCTAAGACACAATAAAGAAAATACAGTGAGGAGAATTGCCTTACCAGATTCTAAGACTTAGTATAAAGCTACAGTAAATTAAGACTGTTATTAAAAGAGGGAAGACAAAAAGGCCAAAGAACATGAGTACAGAAACAAACCCCATCATCATTACTCTATTCTTCTTTGTTTTTCTCCTTAGCACTTATCATTCCTTAATATGCTATAAAATTCTATTATTTATGTCATTGTTTGCCTCCTCAGGTCAATAAACACAGAGATTTGTTGTCTGTGTTTGTTTGTCTGTTTTCAATGAAAAGTGCCTAGAAGAGTGCTGGGCTTAAAATAAATGATCAATAAATATCAGTTAAATGAATAAAGAAAAACCTAAATGTGAAAATCAAAACTGAAATTTTTAAAAAAGAAAATCCAGGGGAATAAATATGTTTATGCATTTGGAGTGGAGAAGAACTTCTTAGAAATACAAAAGAACAGATTACATAAAAATTTTAAACTCACAGCCACACACAGACACAGATGCACACACACTCCATTATAAATAAAAGTTAAAAAAAAAAATAAAAAAAATAAAAAATAAAAAATAAAAAAAATAAATAAATAAAAGTTAAGCTTCACTAGTAATCAGAGAAATGCAAATGAAAACAAAAATAAGATGATGTTACAAACCATTACATTAACAATATCTAGTAAATTTAAAGATAGTTGAAACTTACTACCTGAGAATTCTTTTTTCTTTGAAAGGTAAATGAAAACTAGGTAACAACCTAAATGTTCATAGTAGATTAAAAAATATATATATATAAATTAGGGTATAATCATTATAATAGATTATTCTAATATTAGAATAATGTACCAAAGCTACACAGATCAATATGGCTTAATTTCAAAAGCATAATTTCGAATGAAAACGTTGTAAATGAATATATACTATATGCCATCATTTAAATGAAGTTTTAAAAGCTGCAACACAATACCATTTTAAATATGTAGATTCAAAAACGTGTAGAGAATGTTTAGAACTATGCAAAAGGAAAAAAGAAAATAGAATTATTTTCTAAAAGGGAGGAGTATATAGGGAGTTTCAACTGTGTTTATAATGTGGGAAAAATGAATCAATTATGAGATACTAATTCATACCCATCATTTTGGCAAAAAATTAAGAAACAATAACATCAAGCTTTGATAAGTAGGGTGGGAAACACTCTCATCCACTACTGGGAGTGTAAATTAGTGCAGCTGTTTTAAAGGGCAATTTGTCAGTGTTTATTAAAAGTTACAATCTGACTACCTTAAGATTCAGCAATTTTTACTTCTACATGTGTATCCTAGAAAATATTTGTAAGTGTGGAGGCACCTGGGTGGCTCAGTCGTTAGGGGTCTGCCTTCGGCTCAGGTCATGCTCCCAGGGTCCTGGGATGGAGCCCCGCATCGGGCTCCTTGCTGCGCGGGAAGCCTGCTTCTCACTCTCTCACTCCCCCTGCTTGTGTTCCCTCTCTCGCTGTGTCCCTCTCTGTTAAATAAATAAATAAAATCTTAAAAAAAAAGAGAAGAAAATATTTGTAAGTGTGTTTAAGGAAACATGTAAGAGGGTTCTCCTTATAATACTGCTTGGAACGCTGAAAAATAGCTAAATGCCTATCAATATGGAAATAAGTGAACTAAACACAGTTACAAAAAAAAAAAATACCACGCAGCTTTCACAAAGAATAAATTATTTGTAAGAAGACTGGATGCAAACCAGAACTGTTGGTGAAAAAAATTAAGTTGTATAAAGTTACGGTAAACTATGGTCAATCAGAAGGCTGACCATAGTGAGGAGAGGACGCAGGTGTAGGTAGCGATGACTAAAAGCTTACCTGTAATGATGAAGAGGACCCTGACGTGACAGAGCTGATCATAAGACTGCCAAAATAAGTACTTACTATGGCCGCACTAACTCGAAAATCCGCCAAAGCAAAAAACACACACGGTCATAAGGTGGAGCTCTCCATGCGTCTTCCTATACAATGAAGAATGTGACGTGAGCAAACTGACCCATGGAAAAGAGAAACATCATGATGTGGGCAGGGCTAACTGGAGGCCTGCCAATAGAAATGAGACAAGACGCTAGGGTAGGCAGGCTACCCAGCAGCCTGCTTGTATGATAAAGAGGACCCTTATGTAGGGAAGGCTGTCCATAGACTGCCTATAAAAAGGCGAAACATCATTGTTGTGGGCAGGCCTGATGAGAGGCCTCCTAATGGAAAAATAAGACCCTGGTGTCAGCAAGAGTGAGCATAGGACTGTCTGCATAATAAGGAAGGCCCTGGTATGTACTGAGATGAATAGAGAACTTCTGGTAGAGAAGAATCCTGGTATAGGTATGCCAATAGAGGAGAACTTTTGTGTGGGTGGGACTGTCCAGATGCCTGTTTATACAAACCCTAGTTTGGAAGGGTATAATTAGAAGCCTTTCAATAAAGAATAGAAGAAACCTTAGTGTGGGTGGGACTAACTAGAGGCTGCCTATGGTAATAGGAAGGACTCAATGTAGGTGGGGCTGTCCGAAGACTTGCCTGTAATGATAATGAGGAGGACACTGTTGAGCTTGGAGCTGACAGAGATGTTTGATTATATTGAAGACCAGGATTCTGAAGTGGCTGAAGTATTAGGGGCCTGTTTGAAAAAAAATGAGGAGAATCCCTGTGTGGTGGAATAAAAAAAAGAAGCCTGGTTGTAGTAATAAAGAGGATCAAAGATGGGTATGACCATGTAGAAGATTGCAAATGGAGAGTTGTATGCTTTTCTGGGGACTGGGTGTTAATGGAGTGGCAGTTTGGATCTGGTTCTATGGAAAAAGCAACTCTGGAGTGGATAAATCCAAGATCTGGTAGAGGAATTGTCTTCAGGTATACTAGGAAGACTTTGGTATCAGATTAATGCTGGTCTCATAGAATGAGTTAGGGAGTGTGCATTTCTATTCAATTTTTTAATTCAATTTTTTGGAAGAGTTTGAGAATGATTGGTATTAATTTTTCTTTATATGTTTAGTAGAATTCTCCAGTGAGGTGATCTGGCCCAAGGCTATTCTTGTTAGGCTGGTTTTTAGATCAATGATTCAATCTCCTTACTATTATGGGTATACTGAGATTTTCTATTTCTTCTTGATCTAGTCTTGGTAGATTGTGTGTTTCTATATATTTGTCTATTTAATCTAGATTATTCAATTTTTTTGGCATGAAATTTTTCATAGTACCCTCTTATAGTCTTTTAGTTCTATAAACATAGTAGTAATGTCCTCACATTTCTGATTTTAACAATGTGTTACCTGTTTTTATAAGTTTTTACTTAAATTCCAGTTAGTTCACATGCAGTGTAATATTAGTTTCAGGTATACAATATATTGATTCAGCACTTCCACACACCTGGTGCTCATCACAAGTGAACTCCTTAATTCCTATTTAACCCATCCCCCCACCCATCTCCTCTCTGATAAATATCAAATTGTTCTCTTAAGAGTCTGTGTCATGGATTGCCTCTCTCTCTTTTTTCCCTTTTGTTTTGTTTCTTAAATTCCACATATGAATGAAATCATATGGTATTTTTCTTTATCTTACTGATTCTGCTTATCATAATACTCTCTAGTTCCATCCATGACTTTGCAAAAGATGGCTGAGCAATATATATATATATTTTATCCATTCTTTATCCATTCATCAGTCAATGGACATTTTGGATCTATCCATAATTTGGTTATTATTGAGAGTGCTGCTAAAAACATTGGGTGCATGTGCCCCTTCAAATCAGCATTTTTGTATCCTTTTCAAAAATAACTAGTAGTACAGTTGCTGGCTTATAGGGTAGTTCTATTTTTAACTTTTTGAGGACCCGCATACTGCTTTCCAGAGTGGTTGCACCAGTTTGCACTCCCAACAGTGCAAAAGGGTTCCCTTTCTTCACATCCTCATCAACACCTGTTGTTCCTGAGTTGTTGATTTTACCCATTCTGACAGGTGTGAGGTAATATCTCATTGTAGTTTTGATTTGTATTTCCTTTACGATCAGTGATGTTGACATCTTTTCATGTGTCTGTTGGCCATCTGGATGTCTTCTTTGGAAAAGTGTCTATTCACGTCTTCTGCCTGTTTTAATTGGATTATGTTTATTGGGGTGTTGAGTTTTATAAGTTCTTTATAGATTTTAGATACTAACCCTTTATCAGATATGTCATTTGCAAATATCTTCTCCCATTCCATAGGTTGCCTTTTGGTTGTGTTGATTGTTTCCTTTGCTGTGCAGAAGGTTTTCATTTTGATGAAGCCTCAGTAGTTTATTTTTGCTTTTGTTTCTCTTGCCTCAGGTGACATATCTAGAAAGAAGTTGGTACGGTCAATGTCAAAGAGGTTACTGCCTGTGTTCTTCTCTAGGATTTTGATGGTTTCTTGACTCACATTTGGGTCATTCATCTATTTGAATTTATTTTTGTGTATTGTGTAAGAAAGTGGTCCACTTTCATTCTTTTGCATACAGCTGTCCAGTTTTCCCAACACCATTTGTTGAAAAGACTGTCTTTTCTCCATTGGATATTCTTTCATGCTTTGTTGAAGATTAATTGACCATATAGTTGTGGGTTCGTTTCTGGGCTTTCTATTCTGTTCATTATCTATGTGTCTATTTTTGTGCCAGTACCTTACTGTTTTTATCACTACACCTTGTAGTATACCTTGAAGTCTGGAATTGGGATGGCTCCAGCTTTGATTTTCTTTTTCACGGTTGCTTTGTCTATTCAGGGTTGTGTGGTTCCATAAAAACTTTAAGTTTTTTTTTCTTTAGCTGTGTGAAAAATGCTGTTGATATTTTGATAGGGATTGCATTAAATGTGTAAATTGTTTTGGGTGGTGTAGACATTTTTTTTAAGATTTATTTATTTATTTGCGAGAGCGAGAATGAGAGAGAGTACATGAGAGGGGGGAGGGTTAGAGGGAGAAGCAGGCTCCTCGCTGAGCAGGGAGCCAGATGCGGGACTCGATCCAGGGACTCCAGGATCATGACCTGAGCCGAAGGCAGTCGCTTAACCAACTGAGCCACCCAGGCGCCCGTAGTGTAGACATTTTAAAAATATTTGTTCTTCAGATCCATGAGCATGGAATGTCTTTCCATTTCTTTGTATCATCTTCAAATTCTTTCATCAGGGTTTTAAAATTTTCACAGTACAGTTGTTTCAACTCTTTGGTTATGTTTATGCCTATGTATCTTATGGTTTTTTGGTGCAATTATAAATGAGATTCCTTACTTTCTCTTTCTGATGCTTCATTATTGGTATAGAGATACAACAGATGTCTGTACATTGATTTTGTATCCTCCAACTTTAATGAATTTCTGTATCAGTTCTAGCACTTTTTTGGTGGTATCTCTCAGGGTTTTGCATACACTATCATTTCATCTGCAAATAGTGAAAGTTTTCCCTCTTCCTTGCTGATTTGGATGCCTTTTTTTCTTTTTGTTGTCTAATTACTGTGGCTAGTACTTCCAGTACTATATTAAAGAACAATAGTTACAGGGGACATCCCTGTCTTGTTCCTGACCATAGAGGAAAAACTCAGGTTTTCTCCACTGATGATGATATTAGCTGTGGGTTTTTTGTATATGGCCTTTACTGAGGGTTTGTTGAGGGTTTTATCATGAGTGTATGTTGTACTTTGTCAAATGCTTTTTCTGCATCTATTGAAAGGATCATATGGTTCTTATCCTTTCTTTTATTAATGTGGTATATCATGTTGATTAATTTAGGAATATTGAACCACCATCACAATCCAGGAATAAGTCCCACTTGATTGTGGTGAATTTTATTTAATTTTATTTTTAAATTTTCATCACATCACTAATGTATTGTTGAATTTGGTATGCTAGTAATTTTTTTTTTTTTTGAGATTTTTTGCATCCATGTCCATCAGGGATATTGGCCCGTAGTTCTCTTTTTTTGCAGTGTCTTTATCTGGTTTTGGTATCAGGGTAATGCTGGCATCATAGAATGAATGTGAAAGTTTTCCTTCCTTTTTTGTTTGTTGGAATGGTTTGAGAAGAATAGGTATTAACTCTTCTTTAAATGTTTAGTAGAATATGCCAGTGAAGCCACCTCTCCTTGGACTTTTGTTTGTTGGGGGTTTTTTGATTAGTGATTCAATTTCTTTGATGGTTATCAGTCTGTTCAAGTTTTCTATTACTTTCTGTTTCAGTTTTGATAGTTCATATGTTTCTTGGAATTTATTCATTTCTTCCAATTTGTTGGCATAGAGTTTTTCATAATATTCTCTTATAATTGTTTATATATTTGTGGTATTGGTTGTTATTTCTCCTCTCTCATTTGTGATCCTATTTATTTGCGTTTCTTCTCTTCTTGAAAAGTCTGGCTAGAGGTTTTATCAATTTTATTATATTTTTCAAAAAACCAGCTCCTGGTTTCATTAATATGTTTTACTATTTTTTAGTTTCTATATCATCTCTAAATTCTGCTCTAATATTTTTTTATTTCCCTCCTTCTGCTGGCTTTATGCTTCATTTGTTGTTCTTTTTCTAGTTCCTTTTAGGTGTAAGGTAGTTCATTAATCTGAGATTTTTCTTCCTTTTTGAGGTAGGCCTTTATTGCTATATACTTCCCCTGCAGGACCACTTTTTCTACATCCCAAAGGTTTTGCTATGGGCAGGGTTTTGTGCTGGTCTTCTGGGGGAAGAGCCTACCCTACTTGGACTGAGGCAAGCTTGACTCCATTTTCCTATTTTTTAAGAAAATTGGATTGTTTTCTTGTTGAGTTTTGGGAGTTCTTTATATATTCTGTATATTAGATCATTTTCAGATATATAACATGAAAAAGTTTTCTCCCATTATGTGGTTTATATTTTAAATTTATTGACAGGATCTTTCCTCATACAAGAATTTTAAAATTTGAAGAAGCCCAGTTGTTCCATTTTTTTTTCTTTTGTAGCTTATGCTTTAGTGTCATATCTAAGAATACATTGCTAAATCCAAAGTCACAAATATTTACACACACACACACACACACACACATATATATATATATATATATATATATATATATATATATATATACTTAAGAGTTATATAATTTCCCAGGAGAAGACTGTGGAGTAGTAGGAGAAGCCTAGGCTTGTCTCATCCCACGAACACAACTAGATAACTATCAAATCATTCTACATACCCCAAAAATTAACCTGGAGAAGCCTAGGCTTGTCTCATCCCATGAACACAACTAGATAACTATCAAATTATTCTACATACCCCAAAAATCAACCTGAAGACTGAAGAACAAAATCCACATCTAAAAGGAGAGAAAAGCCACATCAAAGAAGGTAGGAAGTGCAGAGACATGGTTTGGAGGAGAAATGGATTGCAGCTTCTGTGGGGGAAAGGAACCAAGGATGCAGATAAGGAGGAGACAGAAAGGAGCACACAAGGGAATGCACAAGGAGAATGTTTCCCTAAGCCGTTGGCAGGGAAAATGAGAGGGGCTGATTTTCATGAGTTGTTGCAACCAGCAGGGCTTAAAGCCAGGAATTTTAAAGGTTGGAAGGCTTGGCTGGGATAGAGTCCTGTGGGCATCACCTTACTCCTGGAGGTAAGGCAGGCTAACAACCCGAGGGCATATGGAGTAGAAACAGCAATGTGAAGAATACCTGGGGCATACAGGAGGGAGATTATTTACACTTTGAGAGAGTACCTGAGGGATAGTCTTCATGGAGATACCTGTCCAGGGACAAAGGAGCTGGCTTGTGCCATTTCCCTCCCCCGCCCCCTAGCATAAACAAAGAGCCACCTGTGGGAAGCAGCACAGAGCCCACACTTGTTCCCTGACTTGCTTACACTAATTCTCACACCACTGTGCTCTGATGGGACTGCTCTTCTCAATCAAGCTTCCCTCAGGTTCAGCACAGTGGGCCCTTTCCCCAGAAGACCAGCAGAAACCCCTGCCCACACCACATCTCTCAACCAGAGAGTTCTGCAGGGCTTCAGTTCTAGTGGAAGTAGCATCAGGTCTCATTTAACAAACAAACCATGGCACAACTAGTTAAAACTCACCACATTCTGCCCAAGGACCAAACACTACCCACTGCAGACAAGTAGAGCCTCTGCAGACAGCTAGCCTGAAGGATAGAGCAGCCAAAACACAACAGCAGAGTGCACGCAGCACGTACCAGAGACACTGCCTGAAATACCAGTCTCTGGACACTACATGACCTCTTCTTCATAAAGCCCTTACTCTCAGGAGCAGGAAACATAACTGGCTTTTCTAACACAGAGAAGAAGGCAGAGACTTTGATAAAATAACAAGATAGAGGAATTCATCCTAAATGAAAGAACAGGTAAGGTCACAGCCAGAGATCTAAGTGAATCAGATCTAAGTAACATGCCTGATGGAGAATTTAAAGCAAAGATCATAAGGATACTCACTGGGCTTGAGAAAATAATGGAGGACTTCAGGGAGACCCTTACCACAGAGATTAAAGAGTTAAAAAAGAATCAGTCAGAAATGAAGAATGCAATAACTGAGATTGTAAACAGCTTGATGCAATGAATACAAGAATGGAAAAAGCAGAGGTATAAATAAGTGATGTAGAAGACAAAATGGAAAATAATGAAAGTGAACAAAAGAGAGAAAGAAGAATTATGGAACACAAGAATAGACGTGGGGAATTCAGTGACACCATCAAACATAATAACATTCATATTATAAGAGTTCCAGAAGAAGAAGAGAAAAGGGGGGCAGAAAGTTTATGTGAGGAAATAATAGCTAAATACTTCCCTAATCTGGAGAAGGAAACAGATATCCAGATCCAGGAGGCACAGAGAAATCCCATCAAAATCAACAAAAGCAGGCCAACACCAAGATACATTGTAAATAAATTTGCAAAATATAGCAATAAAGAAAAAAAACCTTAAAAACAGCAAGACAAAAGAAGTCCTTAACTTAAAAAGGAAGACCAATAAGGCTAGCTGCAGATCACTTAACAGAAACATGGCAGGCCAGAAGGGAGTGGCGTGATATATTCAACATGTTGAATGGGAAAAATCTATAACCAAGAATACCCTATACTGCAAGGCTATCATTCAGAATAGAAGGAGAGATAGAGTTTCCCAGACAACCAAAAAATTAAGGAGTTTGTGACCACTAAACCAGCCCTGCAAAAAATATTAAAGGAGACTCTTTGGGGACACCTGGGTGGCTTAGTTGGTTAAGCATCTGCCTTCGGCTCAGGTCATGATCCCAGGGTCCTGGGATTGAGTCCCACATCAGGCTCCTTGCTCAGTGGGGAGCCTTCTTCTCCCTCAGCCTGCTCTGCCTGCTGCTCCCCCTGCTTGTGCCCTCTCTTTCTTTCTCTCTCCGACAAATAAATAAATAAAATCTTAAAAAAGGGAGGGTCTCTTTGGAAAGGAAAGACCAAAAGGGACAAAGACAAGAAAGGAACAGAGCAAATCTCCAGGAATAATGACAAAACAAGTTATAAAATGGCAACAAATACACATCTATCAATAATTACTCTGAATGTAAATAGACTAAACACTCCCATCAAAAGACATTGGATGACAGAATGGATAAGAAAACAAGACTCATCTATATGCTTCCTACAAGAGACTTGTTTTAGACCTAGAGACACCTGTGGGTTGAAAGTGAGGGGATGAAGAAATATTTATCATGCAAATACATATCAAAAGAAAGCCAGAGTAGCAATACTTCTATCAGAAAAACTAGACTTTAAAACGAGAGACATAAAAGGACACTATATCATAATAAAAGGTACAGTCCAGCAGGATGATCTAACAATTGTAAATATCCATGCACCCAAAATGGGAGCACACAAATATATGAAACAATTAATAACAAACCTAAAGGAACTTATTGATAGTAATACAATAATAGTAGGGGACTTTAGTACTCTACTTAAATCAATGAACAGATCATCTAAATGGAAAATCAACAAGGAAACAATGGCTTTGTATGATACACTGGGCCAGATGGACTTAACAAATATATTCAGAACATTCCATCCTGAAACAGCAGAATACACATTCTTGTCATGTGCACATGGACATTCTCTTGAATAGATCACGTATTAGGTTAGGCCTCAACAAGTACAAAAAGATTGAGATCATACCATGCATATGTTCTGACCAAAATGCTACAAAACTAGAATCCAACCATAAGAGAAAATTTGGAAAGACCACAAATACATGGAGGTTAAACAATATGTTACTAAACAATGAATGGGTTAACCAGGAAATGAAAGAAGAAATAAAAAAAAAATACATGGAAGAAAATGAAAATGAAAACTCAATGGTCCAAAACCTTCATGATGCAGCAGAAGTGGTCCTAAGAGGGAAGTGTATAGCAATACATGTCTACCTTAAGCATCAAGAAAAGGCTCAAAAACAACAACAACAACAACAACAAAACAACCTAACTTTTACCACTAGAGGAGCTAGAAAAGAAGATGTGGTACATATACACAATGGAATATTATTCAGCCATCAGAAATGATGAATACCCACCATTTGTATCAACATGGATGGAACTGGAGGGGATTATGTTAAGTGAAGTAAATCAAGCAGAGAAAGACAATTATCATATGGTTTCACTCATATGTGGAACAAAAGCAATAGCATGGAGGACCATAGGGGAAGGGAGGGAAATCCAAAGGGGGAGAAGTCAGAGAGGGAGATGAACCTTGAGAGACTAGAGACCCTGGGAAACAATCTGAGGGTTTCAGAGGGGAGGAGGGTGGGAGAAGGGGGTAACAGGGTGATGGGTATTGAGGGCACGTGTTGTGATGAGCACTGGGTACTTAACTAATGAATCATTGAACACTACATCAAAAACTAATTATATACTATACAGTGGCTAACTGAACATAATTTTTAAAAAAGTTAAAAGTAAAACAAAACAAAAAAAAACAAATGAACCCTAAAGCAGACATAAGAAGGAAATAATAAAAATTAGAGCAGGAATAAATGATATAGAAACTAAAAAAATATACAATAGAACAGATCAATGAAGTCAGGAACTGGTTCTTTGAAAAAATAATAAAACTGATAAACTGCTAGCCATACTTATCAAAAAGAAAAGAGAAAGGACTCAAATAAAAAAATCACAAATGAAAGAAGAGAAATAACAACAGCAGAGGAATAGAAATCCTTATGAGAGAATATTATGGAAAACTACATGCCTAAAATTGGACAAACGGGAAGAAATGGATAATTTCCTAGAAACATAAAGTACCAAAACTGAAATAGGAAGAAATAGAAAACTCAAACAGACCATTAACCTGTAAAGAAATTGAATCAGTAGTCAAAAAAAAAAAAAAAAACAACTCCCAATGAACAAAAGTCCAGGCCCAGATTGCTTCACAGTCAAATTCTACAAAACTTTTAAAGAAGACTTAATACCTATTCTTCTCAAGCTATTGTAAAAACTAGAAAGAAAAGAAAATTCCAAATTCATTCAATGAGGGCCAGCATTATCTTGGTTCCAAAACCAGGTTAAGATTCCACTAAAAAAGATAACTACAGGCCAATATCCCTGATGAACATGGATGTAAAAATTTACAACAAAATTCTAGCAAACCGAATCCAACAGTACATTAAAAGAATCATTCACCATGATCAAGTGGGATTGATTCCTGGGTTGCAAGTGTGATTCAATATTGACAAATCAATCAATGTGATACACCACATTATTAAAAGACAGTGTAAGAGCCATATTATTCTTTCAATAGTTGCAGGAAAAGCACTTGACAAAGTATAACATCCATTCATGATAAAAACCCTCAACAAACTAGGGTTAGAGGGAATGTACCTCAACATAATAAAGACTGTATACTCAAAACCCTAATATCATCATCAATGGAGATCAACTGAGAGCTTTTCCTCCATGGTCAGAAACAAGACTCTTACCACTGTTATTTAACATAGTACTGGAACTCCTAGCCACATCAGTCAGAAAACACAAAGAAATAAAAGGCATCCATACCAGCAAGGAAGAAGTCAAACATTCACTGTTTGCAGATGACATGAGAATACATATAGAAAACCTGGAAGACTCTACCAGAAAATTGCTAGAACTGATACATGAACTCAGTAAAGTTGCAGGATACAAAATGAATGTACAGAAATCTGTTGCATTTCTGTACACCAATAATGAAACACCAGAAAGAGAACGTGAGGAATCAATCCCATGTACACTTGCACAAAATAACATAAGATACCTAGGCATAATCCTAATCAAAGAGGTGAAAGATCTTTCTTCTGAAAACTATAAAACACTGAAGAAAAAATTGAAGACGACACAAATAAATGGAAAGGCATTCCATGTTCATGGATCTGAAGAACAAATATTGTTAAAGTGTGTATATTACCCAAAGCAATTTACATGTTTAATATAATCACTATAAAATATGAACACCATTTTTTCACAGAGAAAAAAATTCCTACAATGAGATATCACCTTACACCTGTCAGAATGGCTAACATCAACAATAAGTGATGACAGGGTTGTGGAAAAAAAGGGAACACTCATGCACTGTTGGTGGGAATATAAGCTGGTTCGGCCACTGTGGAAAAGAGTATGGAGGTTTCTCAGACATTAAAAATAAAACTATTCTATGATCCTGGAATCACACTACTGAGTATTTACCCATATAATACGAAAACACTAATTCAAAGAGATACATGCACCCTGATGTGTATAGCAGCATTATTTACAATAGCCAAATCATGGAAGTTGCTGAAGTATCCATCAATTGATGAATGGATAAAGAAGAAGTGGTATATATACACAATGGAATATTACTCAGCCATTAATTGATTAATGGGTAAATAAGAAGTGGTTTATATACACAATGGAATATTACTCAGCCATAGAAAAGAATGGACTCTTGCCATTTGCAAGGGCAAGGATGGAGCTAGAGATATAATGCTAACTGAAATATCTCAGTCAGAGAAAGACAGATACCATATGATTTCACACATATTTGGAATTTAAGAATCAAATGAGCAAAGGAAAAAAAGAGAGAGAGACAAATCAAGAAACAGAATCAATTATAGAGAAGAAACAGATGGTTATCCAAGGGGAGGTCAGTGGGGGGTTGGGTTAAATAGGTAATGGGGATCAAAGACTGCACTTGTCCTGATGAGTACTGGGTGATGAATGGAATTGTTGAATAACTATATTGTACACCTGAAATCAATATAACACTCAATGTTCACTAACTGGAATGAAAGCAAAAACTTAAAAATAATGAAAACATTAACAGTAGTATGTATACATAATTGAATTATATATAATATGTAAGAGAGAACACATTCAATATATAGTTTAAAGGCATTTTTATAATATAAGGAGAAAGAAATGTCATGTGGGAATATTATTTATTTAAGGTATATGTTTGAAGGTAGAGTTTTATTGGCTTGGGTGGGTACAATAACTAGAACAGGAGCTCTTATTCAAGGCAGTAAAAGTTCTGAGGGTTAGAAAGTTTAGCTACATTGTAGTTCCATATTCATTAGATATGCAAAAACCAAGAAAGCCTATTCAACAGAATAAAATCCAAAGACCTAGAGCAATCTCAAAGTCTCTAATGCGGACAGATCCAAGAGTTTGGAATCAGTGAGAGATGGTAGTGTAAGAGAAAGTCAATTAAAAGTGAGAATGGCCTGGGGCGCCTGGGTGGTTCAGTTGGTTAAGTGATTCCCTTCCATTCAGGTCATGATCCCAGGACTCTGGGATCGAGCACCACGTTGACTCCCTGCTCAGCGGGAAGCCTGCTTCTCCCTCTCCCTCTGCCTGCCACTGCCCCTGCTTGTGTTCTCTCTCTCTCTCTGTCAAATAAATAAAATCTTCGAAGAAAAGAGTAAAAATGGCCTGAGGCAGTTGCCAAGAAGAAATTTGAGTGTGTTTAGCTCACCTCTACCAGTTTTTGGATTAGAGAATGTGTCTTTGTCTTGCAAGGCTATCTTACAGGGACTGAGGAAGGGCCAAGGGTAAACTGCCACATCTCCCATTTATCTGTAGTGTCTATTTAGGGACTGTGTGTTATGTTCCAATTTCATTCAGTCAAAGTCCCTGATGTATTCTGGGATGCAGTTCAGCAGGAAGCAGGATTTCCTGACTATTATTGTCTTTGCTTTTCCCAGGTAGCAGGTATAAAGTCTCTTTGGTGCCAGGACCAGTTTTTTTCCATGCATAATTCAGGACTGTAGCCTAAGTTTCCCCTCCACAAAATTTTGAATTGGTTGCATAAAATATATATTATTGTCATTGTAAAGATTAAGGGACCCTATGCTAGCCTCCCTTGCCCTTTACACATAGTTGACCTATTATGCAGAAATAGCTTCACTTCTCTATGCTACTTTGGGAGCCATAACTGTGATTAATGTCTTAGCTGAGCACAGCCAAGTGTAGGAATCAAATTGTTTCTGTTCATACCTCAGTTATTTCTAACTAAGGCTAAATATACAATTTAAGCTAGAGAACTTCTGAAGGCAGAGTGATCCCTGCACAGGATCCCCAAAGGCAAGTAAAGCATTTTAAAATGGAATAACAAGATTAACAATGTGCACATCACCTAGTGTGAGATGAATTTTGATTTCTGTAAATTCCTCCAGGATACATTGAACAGTCTCAGTCAACAGGTGCTGGGATATTTCAAACTTGGAATTTATGTATATATAAAATATAGTCTTGCCCTGCCAGAAGTAGACACTTTGGACAAAAGACAGAGAAGTAGAAGTTGTTACCAACCCTAGGATTACCCCTGTGATAAGGAAGGTCAATATTTCTATTTTGAAGATGTTTGTTGATTTATGTTATATATATATGATTTATGATCATATTATATTATGATGTATGTTATATATATGGCTTATGATATATATATTATATATATATAATATATATATATATATAATGTATGTATGCATACATACACACACAGTGGAGTATTACTCAGCCATCAAAAAGAATGCAATCTTGCCATTTGCAATTGTGTGGATGTAACTGGAGTATATTATGCTAAGAGAAATAGGTCCAGTCAGAGAAAGACAAATACCATATGATTTCACTCATATGTGGAATTTTTTTTTTAAGATTTTATTTATTTATTTGACAGAGAGAGAGACAGCGAGAGAGGGAACACAAGCAAGGGGAGTGGGAAAGAGAGAAGCAGGCTTCCCGCTGAGTGGGGAGCCCGATGCGGGGCTCGATCCCAGGACCCTGAGATCATGACCTGAGCCGAAGGCAGTCGCCTAACCCACTGAGCCACCCAGGTGCCCCTCATATGTGGAATTTAAGAAGCAAAACAGATGAACAGAGGGGAAGGGAAGGAAAAATAAAATAAGATAAAGACAGAGAGGGAGAAAAACCATAAGAAACTCTTAGGTATAGGGAATAAACTGAGGGTAGCGGAGGGGAGGTGGGTGTGGGGAGATGGTAATTGGGTGATGGGCATTAAGGAGGGCACTTGATGTAATGAACACTGGGGTGTTATATGCAACCGATGAATCACTAAATTCTACCCCTGAAACTAATACTACAATATATGTGAACTAATTTGAATTAAAAGAAAAATTGAAAGAAAACAAATAAAAAATAAAATAAAACCAAAAACTGGTTCTTTGAAAAGATAAACAAAATTGATAGATGCTTAGCCAAACTTAATGTGAAAATAAAAGAATGATAATAAATAAAATAAATAATGAAAATAATAACTAACCACAAAAATACAAAGAATATAAGAGAATACTATAAAAAATTATATGCTAACAAGTTGGAAAACCTAGAAGAAATGGATAAATTCCAAGAAACATACAATCTTCTAAAGCTGAGTCAGGAAGAAATAGAGTATCTGAACAAACTAATCACTAGTAACAAAGTTGAATTGGTAAACAAAAAACTACCAAAAAACAACAACAAGTCAATTACCAGATGGATTCAAGAGTGAATTCTACCAAACAATTATTTTATTTATTTATTTATTTTCTTTTTTTTATTATGTTCAATTAGCCCACATATAACACACCATTAGTTTTTGATGTAATGTTCAATGATTCATTAGTTGCGTATAACACCCAATGCTCACCACACGTGCCCTCCTTAATACCCATTACCCGGTTACCCCATCCCCCCAACCCCCTCTCTTCTGTAACCCTCAGTTTGGTTCCCAGAGTCCAGAGTGCTCATGCTTTGTCTCCCTCTCTGGTTTCTTCCCATTCACTTTTCTGTCCCCTCCCCTGTAGTCCTCTGCACTATTCCTTCTGTTCCACATATGAGTGAAGCCATATGATAATTGTCTTTCTCTGCTTGACATACTTCACTTAGCATAATCCCTTCCAGTTCCATCCATGTCAATGCAAATGGTGGGTATTCATCCTTTCTGATGTCTGAGTAATATTGCATTGTATATATGAATCAGATCTTCTTTATCCATTCATCTGTTGAAGGGAATCTCGGCTCCTTCCACAGTCTGGCTATTGTGGACATTGTTGCTATGAACACTGGGGTGCAGGTGGCCCTTCTTTTCACTACATCTGTACTTTTGGGGTAAATACCTAGTAGTGCAATTGCTGGGTCATGGGTAGTTCTATTTTTACCATCTTGAGGAACCTCCATACTGTTTTCCAGGGTAGCTGTACCAGCTTGCATTCCCACCAACAGTGTAAGAGGGTTCCCCTTTCTCCACAACCTCTCCAACATTTGTTGTTTCTTTCCCTGTCCATTTTTGCCACTCTAACTGGTGTAAGGTGGTATCTCAATGTGGTTTTGATTTGGATTTCCCTGATGGCTAATGATGATGAACATTTTTTCATGTGTCTGTTAGCCATTTGTATGTCTTCTTTGAAGAAGTGTCTGTTCACGTCTTCTGCCCATTTCTTGACTTGAATATTTGTTTTTTGGGTGTTGAGTTTGAGAAGTTCTTTATAGATCTTGGATACCAGCCTTTCATCTGTGATGTCAATTGTAAATATCTTCTCCCATTCCATGGGTTGCCTCTTAGTTTTGTTGACTGTTTCCTTTGCTGTGCAGAAGATTTTTACCTTAATGAAGTTCCAAAAGTTCACTGATACTTTTGTTTCCCTTGCCTTTAGAGACATGTCTTGAAAGACGTTGCTGTGGCTGATGTCAAAGAGATTACTGCCTATATTCTTCTCTAGGATTTTAATGGATTCCTGTCGCACATTGAGGTCTTTCATCCATTTTGAGTTTATCTTTGTGTATCGTGTAAGGGAATGGTCGAGTTTCATTCTTCTGCATGTGGCTTTCCAGTTTTCCCAGCACCATTTATTGAAGAGATTATCTTTTTTACATTGGATATTTTTTCCTGCTTTGTCAAAGATTATTTGACCATAGGGTTAAGGGTCTATTTCTGGGCTCTCTGTTCTGTCCCTTTGATCTGTCTGTTTTTGTGCCAATACCATGCTGTCATGATGATCACAACTTTGTAATAGAGCTTGATGTCAGGCATTTTGATGCCGCCAGCTTTGGTTTTCTTTTTCAACAATCCCCTGGCGATTTAGGGTCTTTTCTGGTTCCATACAAATTGTAGGATTGTTTGTTCCAGCTCTGTGAAAAATGTCAATGGTATTTTGATAGGGATGACATTAAAAGTGTAGATTGCTCTGGGCAGGACAGACATTTTCGCAATGTTTACTCTTCCCATCCTTGAACATGGAATGTTTTTCCACCTCTTCACGTCTTTCTCAATTTCTTTCATAAGTGTTCTGTAGTTTCTAGAGTAGAGATTCTTTACCTCTTTGGTTAGGTTTATTCCTAGGTATCTGATCGTTTTTGGTGCTATTGTAAATGGAATCAATTCATTAATTTTCTTTCTTCAGTCACATTGTTAGTATCTAGAAATGCAACTGATTTCTGTGCATTGATTTTCTATCCTGCCACGTTGCTGAATTGCTGTATGAGTTCTAGTAATATGGGGGTGGAGTCTTTTGGATTTTCCACATAAAGTGTCATCTCATCTGTGAAAAGAGAGAATTTATCTTCTTTACCAATTTGAATGCCTTTTATTTCTTTTTGTTTGATTGCAGAGGCTAGGACTATGTTGAACAAAAGTGGTTAGAGTGGGCATCTCTGTCGTATTCCTGACCTTAATATAAAAGTTCTCAGCTTTTACCCATTGAGAATGATATTCACTGTGGTCTTTTCATAGATGGCTTTTATTATATTGAGGAATGTTCCCTCTATCCCTACAGTCCGAAGGGTTTTAATCAGGAAAGGATGCTGTATTTTGTCAAATGCTTTTTCTGCATCAGTTGAGAAGATCATATGTTTCTGTTCTCTGTTAATGTGATCTATCACATTGTTTGATTTGTGAATGTTGAACCACCCTTGCATCCTAGGAATAAATCCCACCTGGTCGTGGTGAATAACCCTTTTAATGTGCTGTTGGATCATATTGTCTAGGATCTTGTCGAGTATTTTGGCATCCATGTTCATCAGGGATATTGGACTGTTAAGTCTCCTTTTTGATGGGGTCTTTGCCTGGTATTGGGATCAGGGTTTGGAAGTTTGGAAGTTTTCCTTCTGTTTCTAATTCAATTTTTCTATACCCTTGCTGATTTTCTGTCTAGTAGTTCTATCAATTTCTGAAAGTAAGGTGATGAAATCCCTAACTATAATTTTGTATTTTTCTGTTTCTCATTTCAGCTCTTCCAGGTTTTGCTTCACATATTTTGCAGCTCTGTGGATTTTTGCATACACACTTAGATTGCTATATCCTCTTGGTGAAATAACCCTTTGATAATTAGATAATGTCCCTTTTTGTCTATGGTCATTTTCTTAGTTCTGAAATCTATTTTATGTGATAGTATAACCACTCCTGCTTTAATATATATAGTTCTTAGTATAAGTTTATTTCCTGTAGGTTTCTTATAGTCAGGTGCTGTTGTTAAACTCAATTTGACAAAATCATCTTTCAATTGTGGTGTTTACATTTCATGACTGTGAGTATATATATACTTTTTTACTATTATTCTGCCTATGTTCCTGTATTTGTCATGATTATTAGACAGCAAATTGCTGGATCATGTTTGCAATCCATTCTGCCAATATCAGTCTTTTGATTGATATATTTTGTCCATTTATCCTTAATATAATTATTGATACATTTTGGCCTTTTTTGCTTTCTATTTGATCTATGTGTATCTCTTTTTATAATTTTGTTAGTAGTTTTTCTAGGTATTTCATTATATATACATAACTTTACAGAGTCTAGTGGTATCATTTAATTAGTTCAAGTGCAAGGTAAAAATCTAAACACCCTTTACATCCATTTACCCTTCCTTGATTATAAAATAATCATCTTAAATATTTTTTCTACATACATGTAGAAACACATCAGACAGCATTATAATTTTTGCTTCAACTATCAAACATAATTTAGAAAACTCAAGAAGAGAAGGAAAGTATATTGTATTTACCCATATCTTTGTTTACTATGTCATTTTTCCCTTCCTTTTGATTTTTTTAAATTTAAATACAATTGTCCAACATACACTACATCATTAGTTTCAGATGTAGAGTTCAGTATCTCATCAGTTGCATATAATACCCAGTGCTCATCCTTCTTTCATCATTTACTTGTAGTGTAAGAACTACCTTCAGCCATTATTTTAGGACAGGTATGCTGGTGAACAATTTTCTGTTTTCCTTCATCTGAGAATGTCTTCATTTTTCTCCATTCCTGATTTTTTTTTTATGATAGAGGATTCTAGCTTCATATTTCCTTTCTTTCAGCACTTGAAAAATGATATGAACTTCTTTCTAACCTCCGTGGATTTTTTAAAAGATTTTATTTATTTACTTAAGAGAGTGCATGAGTGAGAGAGCACAAGTAGGGGGAGCAGCAGAGGGAGAGAGAGAAGCAGACTCCCCACTGAGCAGGGAGCCCTATGTGGGGCTGGATCTCAGGACTCAGATCATGACCCCAGCCAAAGGCAGCTGCTTAACCAACTGAACCACCCAGGCACCCCTATCCTCCATGGTTTCTGATGAAAAATCCACTGTCATTAACTTGTTTTTCCTTATAGGTAAAGTAACCTTTCTTTTTCAGTACTTTGAAGCTCTTTTTTTTTCTTGGTTTAGTTTTCAGATATTTGACTATGAAGTGTTTTGGTATGGATTTCTTTGGGTTTAATCTCATATGGCATTATCTCAGCTTCTTTCATGAATTTTTTTATTTAATTTCAATTTAGTTAACATATAGTGTATTATTAGTTTCATGGGTAGAATTTAGTGATTCATCAGTTGCATATAACATCTGGTGCTCATACATCAAGTGCCCTCCTTAATGCCCATCACCCAATTATGACATCTACCCCCACATCCCCTCCAGCAACCCTGTTTGTTTCCTGTAGTTAAGAGTCTCTTATGGTTTGCCTCCCTCTCTGTTTCTAGCTTATTTTAAGAAATAAAATAAGATAAAATCAGCCTCTTCTATATCTAGTTTTATGTCCTTTGACAAATTTGGGGAATTTCAAACATTATGTTTTCAAATACTTTTAAGCTCTACTCTTTTTCTCTTTTCCTATGGGATTTAATAAGACAAATGTTACATTTTCTGTTAGTGTCCTATAAGTCCTTGAGATTTTTTTCATTTTTTTAGTCTATTTACTTTTTGTTGTTCAGATAGAATAATTTCTATCACTTTATCTTCAATTTCAGTGATTATTGCTTCTGTCCTCTCCACTCTGCTGTTCAACCCATTCACTAAGTTTTTAATTTTGGTTATTGTATTTTTCATCTCTTTTTTAAATTATCTTTTTTTTTTTTTTTTTTTGATGAGACATTCTACTTCATTGCTGACAGTTTCTATTTTCTTTTTCTTCTTCTTTTTTTTTTTAAAGATTTTATTTATTTGTCAGAGAGCACAAGCAAGGGGAGCAGCAGAGGGAGAAGCAGGCTCCCCACTGAGGAAGGAACCCGATGTGGGACTCGATCCCAGGGATCATGACCTGAGCCGAAGGCAGACGCTTAACCAACTGAGCTACCCAGGCGTCCCTTTTATTTTTTTTTTCTTGAATGTGTTCATAATTCTTCATTGAAGCATTTTTAGGATGGCTGGCTTAAAATCTTTGCAAGATAATTTTAACATTTCTGTATGTTGATTTTGGTATGTATTGTCTTTTCTATTCATTCATGTTGAGATATGCCTGTTTCTAAGTCTGAAAATAACTTTTTTAAGATTTTATTTATTTATTTTAGAGAGGGGGAAGGGATTGAGGGGGAGGGAGAGGAGCACCCCATGAGGGGTTTGATCTCCTGACCCTGAAATCATGACCTGAGCCAAAACCGAGAGTTGGACGCTTAAACGACTAAGCCACCCAGGTGCCCCTGAAAATAACTTTTGATCAAATGTGGACATTGGGGGTTTTATGTTACGAGATTCTGGATTTAATTTAAACTTTGCATTTTATCTAGCTTGCTTTCACACTGCTCTAACAGGGAATGATAAGATGCCTCCTTGTTATTGCCAGGTCCAGGTAGAAGTTCAAGTTTCCCACTTGGCCTCCATTCACACTTGGTGGGAGCTTCTCAGTACTGCTGATTAGGATTGGGGGTTCAGCTCTCCATTAAGCCTCAATTTAATATCTCACTCTCTGGGAGAGTCAGGAATGCCTCATTACTACTCGTCTGGTGACCTCCACTATGGTGGTTGTGATAGTCCTAATTCTCCACTGGACCTCCAGTGGTACAATGGAAATGGGGAGGGAAAGAGGTAACTTGGTACTGCTGGGTAGGGGTAGAAATCCAGATTCCCCATGTGGTCTTCACTGACACTTCAGAAGGGAAGCTGTTATCACTGTGTGGGGATAAAAGTCCTGGATCCTTTCTCTGACTTGTTTGAAACCACCATGGTTGGAGAGAGGGAGTTTGAACTCTTGTTACAGCCTGCTGAAGGTGGAAGTCTAGGATCACACCTTGCCTTTGTGGTGGGGTTGGGGTGGGGCAGAGTTTTCCTGTGATGTTTGACTGGAGAAGAACAATTATGTCTAAAAATTTGCTATGTTAGCATTCTCCTTTCCATGTACCTTGGCTAGGGTGAGCAGGATTTCTTGGGACTCTTTTTGTATGCATAGTTTTAATTTTCTAGGTTGCCACCTTTTCCAGTACCCAGTATGGGGTATATTAGGCAAAAAGAAAACCAATGAAACTCACCATGATACTGTTCCTCAGGACCTGAGATTCATAACTCCTGTTCCTTATTTTCTCCAGCTTTCAAAGTCTTATTTCTGTTTTGTGCATAATGTCCAGGATTTTAGTTTTACTTACCAGGAAGAGTGGAGAAATGTATGTCTATATCATCTTCCCAGAAGTAAAAGTCCAAGAAATTATTTTTATGCTTAAATTTAAAAAAAAAAATGCTTAATAGAAACATCTGGGGAAAATGACACAAAGTGCACAACTATTATGCACTTAAAATGTCAAGACAAAAATATACAAATAAATAAGTATACCAATTATATATACCTGTTTACTATTTTCATGAAATTGTTGTGACCACAGTTAATTTAACATCTTCATTCATATTCTTCTCATCTTGAGGAAGATAGGACTGCAGCCCCTTCTGTAAAGATAAACAGTCAGAAACAACTAAGAACAAGGAAATCTCTTAATCCCATAAATGACGTAAGTCCTTCCTCATACCAGGACCTTCATTACCATCACACACACTTCAAGTCATCTTTGCCTAGATTAGGACTTTAATTTTTGACCCTCACAAAACATCAGACTAAGACCATATATCACCTTCTCAATGCTCTCTGACTCAACACTCAACATTCAACAATACCAAGATGTAGCTACTGAACTTGTGGCTTGTATTTTAAGTACTGGGTGGAATATATAAGAATTGAGATATAAACTACATGAGAATTAAACATTTCTACAAAAAATGAGAGATACTGAATGGATCTTGGAAATATCTCTGAGGGAGAGATAAAATACACTAAGTTCAGAAGTTTAGTGAAAAGATGGAAAGAGAAGAAAGACCTGGTGCTTGAAAGCTGGAAGTACTTGAGGAATTCAGCTAGTTATCAAATGATTCTGAACACCTACAAAATCAACATGAGATTGAAGAAAAAAATAGCAGCAATTCTATGAACAGAAAAATGACCACTTTATGGAAGGTAGGATACGCGGAGAAGTGAATCTGAGGCTATAATACGGGAAGATAGACCACAGGGGGAGGGAACCTCCGTCAGCTGGCTACCAGCAAGCAATAGAGCAGCTGAGCACAAAATTGGAACTTTTAGAAGTCCACTTTGCTGAGGGACATCGCTCTAGTGGCTAAGCGGGAGGTGGAACACTCCCTGGGGCAGTGTGGTCTCAGGACCCCCCAGGTCACAGAAAGACCAGGGGTGCCTGAGGGTGGCAGAGCTCCCAGGTATCAGAGTGGGGAAGCCGCCTGCAAAGACAGAGCCAAAGAGTGGGCTCTCAGCTCGGGGTTGCCATAAACCATGATCCGCGGCACAGTAAGACCACTACTCTTCCAGCAGGGACCCAAAAAGCAGCAGATCCGGGGAGACTCCCCTTCCTCCCCCAGGAGGAGTGGTGCGGGAGCACACCATAGGAATCTGCTAGGTTTGGAAACTCCAAACGGGGTCGTGTGCCAGAGAGAGAAATGCTCTTGTGTCACAAGCCCAGTGAGCACGGACTGCAGCCAGAGACCAGAGAGACAGGAGTGATTGACTGCTTTTCTCTAAAGGCTCACTGAGGAGTGGGGCCCCAAGTTCTTGGCTCTTCCAGGGCCAGAGACTGGGAGGCCGCCATTTTCATTCTCGTCCTCCAAAGCTGTATGGAAAGCTTTCAGGGAACAAAAGCTACTGAGAGCAAACCCAGGCAGATTACTTAGCCTGGCCCCTGGCAAGGGCAGTGCAATTCCTCCTTGGGCAAATACATTTGAGGATCACTGCAACAGGCCCCTCCCCCAGATCAGCCATGACCCAGTTTCCTGATCAGTGAGATCTGCAAAACTCCAGTGCTACGGGAATACAGCCCATAGAATTCCTGGCTTTTTTCCCATGATTCTTTTTTTTTTTTTTTTTTTTGGTAAGTAAAGCAGTAGAAGTTTATTGAGTGAAGATACAGAGAAAGCTCTCAAGAATGAGAGGGGTCCCAGCAGGGTTGCCCCATGAAATCTTTAGTCTTTCAAAGTTCATTTTTTAAATTTTCTTTATTTTCTTCTTCTCTTCTCTATTTTTTGAGAATTTTTCTCCATTCCTTTTTCAACCAACATCTTAACAATTTCTTTTTTTAAATCTTTATAAATTTTTATTTTTACACTCATATTCCATCACTTCACTGTATTTAACCTTATTTTTTGTGCATATATGTTTTTCCTACTTTAAAATTTTGGGATACACTTTCTTCTAAAAGACCAAAATATACCCTAAATCTAGTGTATGGCTCTGCTCTAGTCTCCCGCTTGATCACATTCTCTTTTTTTTTGTTGTTTTTTAATTTTTCGTCTTTCTATTTTCAACCAAATTCTAAACTGAACAATTCTTTTTTTTAAAATCTTTTAAAATTTTCATCATTACACTCATATTCCATCTCTTCATCGTATTTACCCTTATCTTTCTATATATATAAGTTTTTCTTTCTATAAAATTTTGGGAGGCAATTTTGTCTAACAGACCAAAATACACCCAAAATCTAGTGTGTGGTTCTGTTCTATTCACCAGCCTTATCATATTCTTTTTTTTTCCTTTTTTTTCCCCCCAGTTTCGGGTCTCTTCTGATTTCTTTAGTGTATATTTTTGTGGGGTCGTTGTTACCCTTTTAGCATTTTGTTATCTCATTCATCTATTCTCCTCTGGACAAAATGATAAGACGGAAAAACTCACCTCAAAAAAAAAAGAACAAGAGGCAGTACTGACTTCCAGAGACCTAATCAATATGGACATTAGTAAGATGTTGGAACTAGAGTTCAGAATGATGATTATAAAGATATTAGCTGGGCTTGAAAAAAGCATAGAAGATACTAGAGAATCCCTTTCTGGAGAAATAAAAGAACTAAAATCTAACCAAGTCGAAATAAAAAAGGCTATTAATGAGGTACAATAAAAAATGGAGGCTCTAACTGCTAGGATAAATGAGGCAGAAGACAGAATTAGTGGCATAGAAGACCAAATGATGGAGAATAAAGAAACTGAGAAAAAGAGATAAACAGCTACTGGATCCCAAGGGGAAAATTCGAGATATAAGTGATACCATAAGATGAAACAATATTAGAATAATAGGGATCCCAGAAGAAGAAAGAGAGAGAGGGGCAGAAGGTATATTGGAGCAAATTACAGAAGAAAACTTTCCTAATTTAGAGAAGGAAACAGGCATCAAAATCCAGGAGGCACAGAGAACCCCCCTCAAAATCAATAAAAATAGGTCAACACCCTGACATCTAGTAGTAAAACTCAGAAGTCTTGGAGGCACAGAGAAAATCCTGAAAGCAGAACGGGACAAGAGGTCTGTAACCTACAATGGTAGAAATATTAGATTGGCAACACACCTAACCACAGAGACCTGGCAGGCCAGAAAGGACTGGCATGATATATGCAGGGCACTAAACAAGAAAAATATGTAGCCAAGAATACTATATCCAGCTAAGCTGTCATTGAAAATAGAAAGAGATAAAAAGCTTCCAGGACAAACAAAAACCCAAATAATTTGTGAACACCAAACCAGCCCTATAAGAAATATTGAAAAATGTCCTCTAAGCAAAGAGAGAGCCTAAAAGTAACATAGACCAAAAAGGAACAGAGACAATATACAGTAACAGTCACCTTACAGACAATACTATGGCACTAAATTCCTATCTTTCGATAGTTACCCTGAATGTAAATGGGTTAAATGCCCCAGTCAAAAGACACAGGGTATCAGATTGGATAAAAAAACAAGAACCGGGCACCTGGGTGGCTCAGTTGGTTAAGCGACTGCCTTCAGCTCAGGTCATGATCCTGGAGTCCCGGGATCGAGTCCCACATCAGGCTCCCTGCTCAGCAGGGAGTCTGCTTCTCCCTCTGACCCTCCTCCCTCTCATGCTCTCTGTCTCTCATTCTCTCTCTCACAAATAAATAAAATCTTAAAAAAAATAAAAAAAAAACAAGAACCATCAATATGCTGTCTGCAAGAGACTCACTTTAAACCCAAAGACACCTCCACATTTAAAGTTAGGGGTGGAAAACCATTTACCATGCTAATGGACATCAAAAAAAAAAAAAGTGCTGGGGTGTCAATCTTTATATCACATAAATTATATTTTAAAACAAAGACTATAATAAGAGATGGGGAAGGACAATACATCATACTTAAAGGGTCTATCCAACAAGAAGATATAAAAATTTAAATATCTATGCCCCTAACGTGGGAACAGCCCATTATGTAAGCCAATTAATAACAAAATCAAAGAAACACATCAACTGTAATACAAAATAATTAGGGGACTTTAACACCCCACACACTGAAATGGACGGATCATCTATGTAAAAGATCAACAAGGAAATAAAGGCTTCAAATGACACACTGGACCAGATGGACTTCACAGATATATTCAGGACATTCCATCCTAAAGCAACAGAGTACACCTTCTTCTCTAGTGTCCATGGAACATTCTCCAGAATAGATCATATCCTGGGTCACAAATCAGGTCTCAACCAGTACCAAAAGACTGGGATCATTCCTTGCATATTTTCTGACCACAATGCTTTGAAACTAGAACTCAATCACAAGAGAAAAGTTGGAAAGAACTTAAATACATGGAGGCTAAAGAGCATCCTACTAAAGAATAAATGGGTCCACCAGGAAATTAAAGAAGGATTAAAAAAAAATCATGGAAATATATGAAAATGAAAACACAGCTGTTCAAAATCTCTGGGATGCAGCAAAGGTGGTCCTTAAAGGAAAGTATATAGCAATACAAGCCTTCATCAAGAAACAAGAAAGG
This sequence comes from Phoca vitulina, assembly GCF_004348235.1. Lineage (NCBI taxonomy): Eukaryota > Metazoa > Chordata > Mammalia > Carnivora > Phocidae > Phoca > Phoca vitulina. The sequence continues at coordinate 1,145,422 of NW_022589817.1, forward strand.
TCTCAAATACACAGCCTAACCCTACACCTAAAGGAGCTGGAGAAAGAAGAGCAAATAAAGCCTAAAACCAGCAGGAGAAGCGAAATAATAAAGATCAGAATAGAAATCAATGAAATAGAATCCAAAGAACAGTAGAACAGATCAACGAAACTAGGAGCTTGTTCTTTGAAAGAATTAACAAGATTGATAAACCCCTGGCCAGATTTATCAAAAAGAAAAGAGAAATGACCCAAATAAATAAAATTATGAATGAAAGAGGAGAGATCACAACCAACACCAAAGAAATACAAACAATTTTAACAACATATTATGAGCAGCTATATGCCAGCAAATTAGATAATCTGGAAGAAATGGATGCATTCCTAGAGATGTATAAACTAACAAAACTGAACCAGGAAGAAATAGACAACCTGAACAGATGCACAACCAGCAAAGACATTGAAGTGGTAATCAAAAATTTCCCAACAAACAAGAGTCCAGGGCCAGATAGCTTCCCAGGGAAATTCTACCAAACATTTAAAGAAGAATTAATACCTATTCTTCTGAAACTGTTCCAAAAAATAGAAATGGAAAGAAAACTTCCAAACTCATTTTATGAGGCCAGCATCACCTTGATCCTAAAACCAGACATAGACCCTATCAAAAAGGAGAACTACAGACCAGTATCCCTGATGAACATGGATGCCAAAATTCTCACCAAAATACTAGCCAATAAGATCCAACAGTACATTAAAAGGATTATTCACCATGACCAAGTGGGATTTATTCCTGGGCTGCAAGTTTGGTTCAACATCTGCAAATCAATCAATGTGATACAATACATTAGTAGAAGAAAGAACAAGAACCATATGATCCTTTCAATAGATGCAGAAAAAGCATTTGACAAAGTGTAACATCCTTTCTTGATTAAAACTTTTCACAGTGTAGGGATAGAGGGTACATACCTACCTCAATATCATAAAAGCCATCTATGAAAAACCCACAGTGAATCATTCTCAATGGGGAAAAACTGAGAGCTTTCCCACTAAGGTTAGGAACATGGCATGGATGTCCACTATCACCACTGCTATTCAACATAGTACTAGAAGTCCTAGCCCCAGCAATCAGACAGCTAAAAGAAATAAAAGCATCCAAATCAGCAAAGAAGTCAAAGTCTCATTCTTTGCAGAGAATATGACACTTTATGTGGAAAACCCAAAGGACTCCACCCCAAAACTGCTAGAACTCATACAGGAATTCAGTAAAGTGGCAGGATATAAAATCAATGCACAGAAATCAGTGTCATACCTATACACAAACAACAAGACAGAAGAAAGAGAAATTAAGGAGTCAATCCCATCTACAATTGCACCCAAAACAATAAGATACCTAGGAATAAACCTCACCAAACAGGCAAAGAATCTGTACTCAGAAAAGTATAGAATACTCATGAAAGAAATTGAGGAAGACACAAAAAAATGGAAAAACGTTCCATGCTCATGGATTGGAAGAGCAAATATTGTGAAAATGTCTATGCTACCTAGAGGAATCTACACATTTAATGCAATCCCTATCAAAATACCATCAACATTTTTCAAAGAAATTGAACAAATAATTCTTAAATTTATATGGAACCAGAAAAGACCCCAAACACCCAGAGGAATGTTGAAAAAGAAAAGCAAAGCTGGTGTCATCATAATTCCAGACTTCAAGCTCTATTATAAAGCTGTAATCATCAAGACAGTATGGTACTGGCACAAAAACTGACACATAGATCAATGGAACAGAATAGAGAGCCCAGAAATGGACCCTCAACTTTATGGTCACCTCATCTTTGCCAAAGCAGGAAAGAATGTCCAGTGGAAAAAGACAGTCTCTTCGACAAATGGTGTTGGGAAAATTGCACAGCCATACGCAGAAGAATGAAACTGGACCATTTCCTTACACCACACACAATAATAGACTCAAAATGGATGACAGGCCTAAATGTGAGACAGGAACCCATCAAAATCCTTGAGTAGAACACAGGCAGCAACCTATTCAACCTCAGCTGCAACAACTTCTTCCTAGAAATATCGCCAAAGGCAAAGGAAGCAAGGGTAAAAATGATCTATTGGGACTTCATCAAGATAAAAAGCTTTTGCACAGCAAAGGATACAGTCAACACAACCACAAGAAAACCGACAAAATGGGAGAAGATATTTGTAAATGACATATCAGATAAAAGCCTAGTATCCAAAATCTATAAAGAACTTATCAGACTCAACACCCAGAGAACAAGTAATCCAATCAAGAAATAGGCAGAAGACATGAAGAAACATTTCTGCAAAGAAGACATCCAAATGGCCAACGGACATATGAAAAAGTGCTCAACATCACTCGGCATCAGGGAAATACAAATGAAAATCTCAATGAGATACCACATCATACCAGTCAGAATGACTAAAATGAACAAGTCAGGAAACGACAGATGTTGGCGAGGATGTGGAGAAAGGGGAACCTCCTACACTGTTGGTGGGAATGCAAGCTGGTGCAGCCACTCTGGAAAACAGTATGGAGGTTCCTCAAAAGTTGAAAAGAGAGCTACCATACGACCCAGCAATTGCACTATTGGGTGTTTACCCTAAAGATACAAATGTAGGGATCTGAAGGGGCACATGTACCCCAATCTTTATAGCAGCAATGTCCACAATAGCCAAACTATGGAAAGAGCCTAGATTTCCATCAACAGATGAATGGATAAAGAAGATGTGGTATATATATGCATGGAATATTATGCAGCCATCAAAAGGAATGAAATCTTGCCATTTGCAAAGACGTGGATAGAACTAGAGGGTATTATGCTAAGCGAAATAAGTTAATCAGAGAAAGACAATTGTCATATGATCTCACTGATATGAGGAATTTGAGAAACAAGACAGAGGATCATAGGGGAAGGGAGGGGAAAAGGAAACAAGATGATTCCAGAGAGGGAGACAAACAATAAGAGACTCTTAATCTCAGGAAACAAATTGAGGTTTTCTGGAGTGGAGGGGGGTGGGAGGGATAAGGTGCCTGGGTGATGGGCATTGGAGAGGGTATGTGCTATTGTGAGCACTGTGAATTGTGTAAGGCTGATGAACCACAGACCTGTACCCCTGAAATAAATAATACATTATATGTTAATTAATTAAAAAAAAAAGAAAGCTGGAAGTACTTGAGAGAAGAGTTATGCCTATAGGGGTTTCTGCTGTGCAAATATGTGAGAGTAAACCCACTGACACTGGGAAATGGCCCTTGTGGGTTATATGCAGTCTAATAAAATTACTCATATATGACTGAAATAATGCATTCTCATGAAAATATCTCTTAGTCCTAGGTTAAGCAGGCAGCCCATTTTTGTCCAGGAGAGAGCCCTCACCCTTGGCCTTCACACAGGAACCAGATCCAGCTCAGATCATTGGATAAGACTTTAGTTTTTAGAATGAAAAATAAAAACATTTGTGTCATGGTATGATAATTCTTTTGACTAGAATCCTCTTAAATATGGAAAGATGAGAAATTACAAAAGTAGGGTAAAAATGTTACATAAAAATTACTGGATGGAAAGGAGTTAAAATAACATAAAAGATTAAGAAAAAGATGCCGTTCAATAGATGAATGGATAAAGATGTGGTTCATATATACAATGGAATATTACTCAGCCATCAGAAAGGATGAATACCTACTATTTGCATTGACATGGATGGAACTGGAAAGGATTATGCTAAGTGAAATAAGTCAAGCAGAGAAAGACAATTATCATGTGGTTTCACTTATATGTGGAACATAAGGAATAGCACGGAGGACCACAGGGGAAGGGAGGGAAAAGTGAATGGGAAGAATCCAGAGAGGGAGAAAAAGCATGAGAGACTCTAGACTCCTGGAATCAAACTGAGGGTTACAGAAGAGAGGGGGTTGGGGGGAATGGGTAACTAGGTGATGGGTATTAAGGCAGGCATGTGTGGTGATGAGCTCTGGGTGTTATACATAACTAATGAATCATTGAACACTACATCAAAAACTAATGATGTAATGTATGGTGATTAACATAACAATAAAAAACTAATGATGTACTTTATGTTGGCTAATTGAACATAATAAAAAATAAAATAAAGTAAAATAATAAAATAATAAAATAAAATGACTTGCAAAATGTCTAACATAGTTGTAATCTGAACAAGTAGCACATAAGTTATAAAAATATAAACTAGTGCTTCTCAACCAATTTGTAAAAACGATTCTTTTTCTCAGAAAGATGTATCCCAAACAGACAGAAACAACTAAAACTAAGGCAAACCCTCATCCTTTTGATATACAAAGTATGCCTCTCCCATAACAGGGCCTTCAGTGCCACTACACTCATCTCCAGTAACCCCTGCTCAGACTCAGGCACATATCACTCTCCATCACAGCAAGGCACACCATCATCCCACACTAGGATTTTTGACCATTCCTTAGACCCATTTAATAAACTAGTATACTGTCAAGAGTCAATACTACTGAATTTGTGGCAGAACAAGATACTCCAGACTTGATGAAATGACAATTTGAAATCCTCCCAAACCTAGTTGATATCTCTTGCTGCAGAAATCTCATCATAAATGGTCATTTCCTTTCCTTTGTGATAGGTCATCTGTATATCCTGTACTTTAGCACCAAGTTCCACTAAGGGAAGGCCCAAAAAAGGAGGTCAAGAAAGAGAAGGGGAAGGGATGCCTGGGTGGCTGAGTCAGTTAAGCAGCTGCCTTCTGCTGAGGTCATGATCGCAGGGTCCTGGGATTGAGTCCCACATCAGACTCCCTGCTCAGTGGGGAGTCTGCTTCTCCCTCTCCCTCGGCCCCCCCTCTGCTTGTGTGTTCTCTCTCTCTCAAATAAATAAAATCTTTTAAAAAAGAAAAAGAGGGGGATTAGGGGTGAACAATAAATGGAGCGAGGATGGAAAATATCCTTGCTGAGGTAAGGGGGCATTATGAAAGTGCTTATGAAAATGTGAGTGATTATATTTCACAGTGGGGAAGCAGGTTGCACTGGCTTTGTGGGAAGGCTTTCCCTACAACAAGTTTGCTATATTTATCCTCTATGTGACTACTGAACAATGGACAAAGAGTTTGTAGTGGAACTGCCTAAACAAAGGTCCTCCAGAATCAGTCCATTTTGGATGGAGAAGAGAGCCTAGGTCTAGGTTGTAGTCAGGAATCAGTCTAACAGTTGATGAGATTTTCCACAAAATATGGCCACATCCTTGGATGAGGAATTGCTGAAGGTAAAAAATTAAGTTTCTGGTAAACAGGCCAACCAGAATTTATCCTTTGCCTGAGAAAACCTCCTCAAGTTCTTGCTACATCTCTGACATTCTCTAACCATACTAGGGTCATTATAGCTATTCCAGGCAGCTCCATATAATCTCAAAGCCTTCCCAGTATGCATTCTCAATTCATGCAGCTTTAATAAATTCTGTGCAGAGGTCCTCACTAACATGCTCCACATCTTCATCATTGTCCTACTATGCCAAAGGGCCATCTCCACACTTAATTCTTTTAGAACTAGGCCCTGTATTACATAGAAAAGAGAAATTGATGGAAAATATCCCTTAGGAAGCTCAGATAATCAATTAATTTGAAAATAGGTCAATTGAAATTATCGTCTGAGGAGCAGAAAGAAAAGAGAATGAAGAAAAAATGAACAGAACCTAAGAGACCTGTGGAAGACTTCAAGTGTATGAATATATACTTAATGGGAGTCCCAAAAGGAGAAGAGAGAGAAAGGGGAAGAAAGAATGTTTTGAAAAAATAATGGCCAAAACCTTCCCAATTTTGATGAAAGTTGTGAATCTACACATCCAAGAAACCGAAAAAGCTCCAAATGGATAAATTCAAAAAGATCCATACTGAAACACATTATAATGTTCTTGGACACCGCCATTTTTCCTGGTTTTGAAACCACACAAAACATTTAAAAATCTTATTCAAGCCACCCATTTCTCCTCAGATCCAGCTATATATCTCTAACTACCATTCCAGACACAGCACCCCAGATCCTCACATATTTGCAAGGGGAGGTTGAACAGGTTAAGTGGGAAGGAATAATGACTAGGATGCTGTAGACAGGGCAGCAAAAGTTCTGAAAATCTCTATTCTCTTTGGCTTCCAGGACCACAAACATGCTTTTTCATTTGCCTGAATACTTTCCTTCTATTCTTCACCAAGTAATTCCTAGTCACCCTACAGTTCTCATCTTATAGACTGCTTATTTTCCCTGGGATGTCTTCCCTGACCATACTAAACTAGGTTATATTCTTCTGGTTCATGCTGGAAAAGCACACGAATCAATAAGAGGTCCTATTCCCTCTTACTTGTAACTGAACATTTAATGCTCTTCCTTCATTACTCAACTGTGAGTTCACTATTTTAAGCCCAGTGTCTTGCCCAATGCTTAAAATATAGTAAGTAACTCAGTAACTATTTCTGATTTAAATAAATAAAGTACCTGGCCCAGAGTAGGTGACAATAATGTAGCCATTGCTATGGCTGCTACAATTCTAGTTTGGAACGAGGGTTGTTGTAGGAGAAGAGATAAGGAGGTACAGAGAGAACATTGCAAATTGCTGGACACTCAAGAGGGATTGGTTTTGAGGGAGGAAATTGCTCATTATTTGCAACAACACTGACCTAGAAGAAACCTGGGAATAATTCCAGGTCTTTTTCTTTCAATCCCCAAATACCAGCAGTTACCAACTGGAATTTACATCCATGTTTCATCTCTCTCCCTACTCCTACTCCCAGATCAGCCACCTTGAACTGTATACACGTCCTCTCAGACTCCAAATCTCGACCTCTGTGCTATTACCCTTGCCTAAAATGTCAATCATACTCCATGTGGAACACCCCATATCATCCCTTAAGTTTCAATTCAACTTATTGTAACAACATTTACTGGGCATCTGTTATGTTCTAGGCACCATGTTGCACACACAGAATTAAAAAAAAAATTGCGTGGGGGAACTTATGTTTTTCCATACATTCATTGCAGTAACAGTCTCAGAGTGTTCCTGGTGCCTGTCTTGCTGAGAATCTCACAAATGCAGGTCATCCATGTACACATTTGCTGAATAAATAAGTAGGTGAATGAATGAATTCCCTTTCTCCCTTTTCTCAGCAATTGGGAAAGGTGCTGGTGAAAACAATTGCAGATCTTTTACTTATCTCTTACTCTCTCCCCAGGGAAGGTGTTCTTGTCAGTAGATATGTTTAACAGCCAATTTAGTAGCATCAGCTAAGTAATAGAACCATGAGGTAAAAAGTAGAGACTGGATTTGTTTATGGCTTTGGCTATGCCATATGTACATAGGTTTAATTTTAATGAATTCTCAAATTTTCAAACATCACCAAGCTTGATTGTAAGTATTGAAACCCTTTCCTGTCAAATATCAGTATTTGTAGGATCACTGAAAAATGTATAGACTTGTTGAATCATTATTTTTGTACACCTGAAACTAATATAGCACTGTATGTTAAATATACTTGAATAAAAGCAAATATTTGGGAGATCATATATTCTTTTCCTTAAAGTTTAAGTGAGAATAATAACAATAATGATTATTGAGAACTACTATATATAGGACACATCAACCCTGTAATGAGAATTATTAGCTGAAGTTTTCAGATAAGAAAAATGAGGCTTGGAAAAGTAAAGAAACAAGTTCAAAGTTAAAGTGAGTAAAAGAGTTTAGTGAAAGAGTATACTTAAATCAAAGCATGTGTGTCTTCATGGACTGTGTCTTATGCATCACACCTTTCAAATCACAGATTGATAGTTCTAAAAGCATCTTTAGCATAACTGGAGTCCAGGTGTTGAGATGGAGGTAATAGGCAGGTACGGAAATTAAGGAGTTTCATATCCAGCATGAAAATGTATCAGTATGAAATAGGAAAGTTTACTGGAATGAATATGATGGAAGCTCATGTTTATAATCTTTAATATACCAATATCTTATTTAAGCTCAGAAAAATATGAGTGGAATTGAATTTATTTAATATAATAGATATCTGTGGCTCAGAAAATGAGTTCAACTTTATCCCTTTTCTCTTTAATAGACATTAATGATGACGCATAGAATATAGTTATACAGTTGGTTTTATGAACTGTTAGTTTCCATGATTTTATGTTATTATTTCATTATATTTTCCACTTATCATAAAAGTAAAACATTTATAGAGAAGATAAAAATATATAGAATAACAATGATGAAGCCCACAAACATGTCATTACTACATGCCAAACATTCTGAGAGAATTACACAAAGTCAGATATCATTAAGGTTTTGGCATACATCTGCCTATTTTGTTTTTTACTCTGCACATGTTTTTTGGGATATATAAAAAATATTTTACCTTATTAAGATAACATTCTATATGTAGTTTTGCATTCAGTATTATGCAAGACTTTATTAAGGCTTTATTTTTCTTATTTCATATTATTCAAAAGCAAAAATAAAACACAAGCAAAAGTGATATGAAATAGAGTAATAAAAGATATAGCCCTATAAAGAACCTAAACATTCTATAAATACTGCATTGAATAAAATCTGGAACTGGCTAAAAAATTAAATCGTGGCTTGTAAACAATATGATACTATATCAAAAATCAAAGAACAGCATTGAAAATTACATGAGGTGACAACTGTGATGATAAAGGCCTACAGGTTAAAGATGGTAGAGCAAAAAGATGTAAAGAGTATTGTTGACTTGCCAGAATAGAAATTGATGACCTGATATAGTATTGTGATAAATAAACACATATCCATGACATTTCTTGTAGCTCAATGAAATCTTACCTAACATGAAAGCAATAGCACTTCAGAGGTAAGAGTTAATACGGCAGAGAAGTAGGAGGACCCTAAGCTTGTATTGCCCATCAAACACAGCTAGATCATTATCGAATCATTCTGAACACCCAAGAAATCAATCAGAGGTCTGAGAGAACAAAAACTGCTAGTTTATAAGTAAAAACATGACCACCTTTTGTAAAGTAGGAGGTGTGGAGAGTTGACTTGGGAGAGATAGCTGTGGGAATGGTGTCAGGGAGGGAGCCCTGTTTACAGAAACCACCACAAAGTATTATAAGAAGCAGAGGATAAAATCTGAACTTTTAGAAGTCCACTACCATGCGGGACATGCCTGGCTTAAAGGTGCGAAGCAGGGTGGAATACCATGAGTGACGGCATGGTCTGAGGATCCCCTGGATCATAAGAAGAATGGGGGGCACCAACATGCTGCACTGTTCTGAAGAATAGAATACCAGCTGAGAACAGTGAGTCTTGGTGCTGGCTTTCTGCTCTGTTTTGCCATAAACAGCAAACTGCTGCACGGTCATGTGACTGCTTTCCTGGGATAGGCCAGCAAGGGGCAAAAGCGTGGTAGGACCATTCCCCAGAAGAACAGCATGGGTCCGCACCATGGGAGTCCCTAAAATTTGGAGTTTTGAAACTCAGTCATGCACCTGAGATAAAAACAAAACAAAACCTTGGACACAAGCAAGGTGAATGCAGGGTTCCGATGGAATCCAGGGTCACAAGAGGGGTGACTGATTGCTCTTCTGTGAGGACTCACTGAAGAGTGGGGGGCAAAACTTTCAGCTGCAGGGCTAGAGAGCAGGGCACCACCATATTCACCCAGCCCATCAGTGTGGAGTAGAGGCTGGAGCCGCATACACCAAGCCCCACCCACCTGCACCCTGAAGGCACATCTCCAATAGGACAAGTCCACCTGAGAATCAGCTGGACAGGCCCCTCCCCCAGAAGACCAGCACAAACAACCTGTTCACACCAAGTCTACTGTTCATAGGGTGTACAAAGCTTCAGCTCTAGGGGAAATAGGATCTAGCTACCTCTTTCTTTTTATTCTTTATTTTTTATTTTTTTTCATTACTTTTCTTATTTTTTAATTCCATTTTATTTATGATTATTTTTAATTTTTACTTTTATATATAATTTTATTTTATTTTATCTTATTTTATCTTTGGATCTAGATTTTTTAACAAGCAGACCAAAACCCAGGATCTAGGTTTCTTTTTTTTTTATTTTAATGCCCTTGATAACTTTTTATTGTATATGGATGTTAATAAGCAAAAAAGCACCCTACTGATTTTTAAGAGTTTGAACTATTACCCAAGTGTTTGTTAATCAATTGTATGTCTTTTTTTTTTTTCCTTTTCTTTTTGGAAAATGATGTGACAGAGAAATTCACCCCCAAAGAAAGAACAAGAAGTACAAATCATGGCCAGGGATTTAATCAATACAGATATAAGTAAGATGTCTGAACTAGAATTTAAAATGATTATAAGGATACTAGCTGGGCTTAAAAAAAAAAAAAAAACATAGAAGACACTAGAGAATCCCTTACTGCAGATATAAAAGAACTAAAATTTAGTCAAGCCAAAATTAAAAATACAAACCCAAATGGAGGCCATAAAAACGAGGATGAACAAAGCAGAAGAGCAAATCAGTGATATAGAAGATAAAATTATGGAAAATAATGAAGCTGAAAAAGAGAGGGAAAGAAAAGTAATGGACTATGAAAATAGCCTTAAGGAACTAAGGGACTCCTTAAAACATAACATTCGTATCATAGGGGTCCAGAAGATGAAGAGAAAGAAAAGGGGGCAGAAGGTTTTTTTGAGCAATTATAACTGAAAACTTCCCTACCTGGGGAAGGACACAGACATCAAAATCCAAGAAGCACAAAGAACTCCCATTAAATTCAACAAAAGCTGACCATTGCCAAGGCATATCATAGTCAAATTCACAAAATACACAGACAAGGAAAGAATCCTGAAAGCAACAAGGGAAAAAATGTGTTTAACCTACAAGGGAAGACAGATCTGTTTTGCAGCAGATCTGTCCACCAAAACCTGGCAGGTCAGAAAGGAGTGGAAGGAAATATTCAATGTGCTAAATGGGAAAAATGTGCAGCCAAGAATTCTTTATCCAGCAAGGCTGTCATTCAGAATAGAAGGAGAGATAAAGAGTTTCCCAGACGAAAACTAAAGAAGTTTGGGACCACTAAATCAGCCCTGCAAGAAATTTTAAAGGGGACACTGAGTGGACAAAAAAAGAACAAAATCAACAAAGACTAGAAAGGACCAAAGAACATCACCAGAAGCACCAACTCTACATTAACACAATGACAATAAATTGATATCTTTCAATAATCACTCTGACTGTAAATGGACTAAATGCTCCAATCAGAAGACATACAGTGTCAGAATGGATTAAAAGAAAAAAAAACAAAAAAAACAGAACAGAACAAGATCCACCTATATGCTGCCTACAAGAGATATATTTTAGACCTAAAGACACCTGCAGATTGAAAGTGAAGGGATGGAGAACCTTCTTTCATGCTAATAGATGTCACAAGAAAGCCAGAGTACCCATACTTATATGAGACAAACTAGATTTTATTTTATTTTTAAAAAATTTTATTTATTTATTTGACAGAGAGAGAGCACAAGCAGGGGGAGTGGCAGTCAGAGGGAGAGGGAGAGGGAGAAGCAGGATCCCTGACATGAGGCTTGATCCCAGGACCCTGGGATCATGACTTGAGCTGAAGGCAGACACTTAACTGACTGAGCCATCCAGGTGCCCCAAGACAGATTTTAAACCAAAGACTGTTACAAGAGAAGAAGAAAGGCATTATGTTATAATTAAGAAATCTATCCATCAAGAAGATCTAACAATTGTAAATGTTTATGTGCCCAACTTGGAAGCACCCAAATATATAAAATCAATTAATAATACACATAAACTCATGGATACAATAATAGTACGGGACTTTAACACTCCACTTACGCCAACGGACAGATCATCTAATCAGAAAATCAACAAGGAAACAATGGTTTTAAGTGACACACTGGACCAAATGGACATAACAGATACAATCAGAACTTTTCATCTTAAAGCAGTGGAATACACATTCTTTTTGAGTGCATATAGAACATTGTCCAGAATTGATCACATATTGGATCACAAATCAGCCCTCAATGAGTACAAAAACTTCAAGAACGTACCATACATATTTTCAGACCACAACACTATGAAACCTGAATTCAACCACCAAAAAAAATTTGGAAAGACCTCAAATACATGGAGGTTAAAGAACATCCTACTAAAGAATGAATGAGTAAACCAGGAAATTAAAGAAAAAATTAAAAAAATATATGGAAGCAAATGAAAATGAAAACATGGCAGTCCAAAACCTTTGCAATGTAGCAAAGACAGTCCTAAGAGGGAAGTAAATTGCAATACAAGCCTACCTCAAGAAGCAAGAAAATTCTCAAATATACAATGTAACCTTACACCTAAAGAAGCTAGAAAAGCAACAGCAAATAAAGCCTAAAGCCAGCAGAGGAAAGGAAATAATAAAGATTAAAGCAGAAAAAAATGATATAGATAAAAAAATAACAGTAGAATGGATTAATGAGACTAAGTGCTGGTCCTTAGAAAGACTTAATAAAACTGATAAATCCCTAGCCAGACTTATCAAAAAGAAGAGAGAAAGAACCCAGATAAAATCATGAATGAAAGAGGAGAGATCACAACCAACACCATAGAAATACAAACAATTATAAGAGAATACTATGAAAACTTATATGCAAACAAACTGGGCAATCTGAAGAAATTGACAGATTCCTAGAAATCTACAAACTACCAGAACTGAAACAGGAAGAAATAGAAAATTTGAACAGACCCATAATCAGCAAAGAAATTGAGTCAGTAATCAAAAATCGCCCAACAAAGAAAAGTCCAGGACCAGATGGCTTCCCAGGGAAATTCTACCAGATATTTAAAGAAGAATTAATACCTATTCTGAAACTCTTCCAAAAAATAGAAATGGAAGGAAAACGTCCAAACTCATTCTATCATGCCAGCATTACCTTGATCCCAAAACCAGACAAAGGCCCCACTAAAGAGGAGAACTACAGGCCAATATCCCTAATGAACATGGATACAAAAATTCTCAATAAAACACTAGCAATTCAAATTCAACAGTACATTTAAATAAGTATTCACCACAATCAAGTTGGATTTATTCCTAGGCTGCAAGGGTGGCTTAATAGTCACAAATCCATCAACGTGATACACCACATTAAATGAAAGTATAAGAACCATTTGACCTTCTGAATAGATGCAAGCAAAAACATTTGACATAATACAGCCTCCATTTTTTTAAATTTTATTTTATTATGTTATGTCAGTCACCATAAAATACATCATTAGTTTTTGATGTAGTGATCCACCATTCATTGTTTTTGTATAACACCAAGTGCTCCATGCAGTACGTGACCTCCTTAATACCTATCACTGGGCTAACCCATCCCCCTACCCGCCTTCCTCCTTAAACCCTCAGTTTGTTTCTCAGAGTCCATAGTCTCTCATGGTTCATCGCTCCCTCCGATTCCCCCCCCTTTCATTTTTCCCTTACTTCTCCTTATGTCGTCCATGCTTTTCCTTATGTTCCACAAATAAGTGAAACCATATGATAATTGACTTTCTCTGCTTGACTTATTTCACTTAGCATAATCTCCTCCAGTCCCATCCATGTTGATGTAAAAGTTGGGTATTCATCCATTTTGATGGCTGAGTAATATTCCATTGTATATATGGACCACATCTTCTTTATCCATTCATCTGTTGAAGGGCATCTCAGCTCTTTCCACACTTTGGCTATTGCAGACATTGCTGCGAGGAACATTGGGGTGCATATGGCCCTTCTTTTCACTACATCTGTGTCTTTGGGGTAAATACCCAGGAGTGCAATTGCTGGGTCATAGGGTAGCTCTATTTTTCATTTTCTGAGGCACCTCCACACTGTTTTCCAAAGTGACTGTACCAACTTGCATTCCCACCAACAGTGTAAGAGGGTTCCCCTTTCTCCACAACCTCTCCAACATTTGTTGTTTCTTCCCTTGTCAATTTTTGCCATTCTAACTGGTGTAAGGTGGTATCTCAGTGTGGTTTTGATTTGGATTTCCCTGATGGCTAATGATGATGAACATTTTTTCATGTGTCTGTTAGCCATTTGTATGTCTTCTTTGGAGAAGTGTCCGTTCATGTCTTCTGCCCATTTTTTGATTTGATTATTTGTTTTTTGGGTGTTGAGTTTGAGAAGTTCTTTATATATAGATCACGGATACCAGCTCTTTATCTGTAGTGTCATTTGAAAATATTTTCTCCCATTCCGTGGGGTGCCTCTTTGTTTTGTTGACTGTTTCCTTTGCTATGCAGAAGCTTTTGATCTTGATGAAGTCCCAAAAGTTCATTTTTGCTTTGGTTTCACTAGCTTTTGGAGCTGTATCTTGAAAGAATTTGCTGTGGCCAGTGTCAAAGAGGTCACTGCCATTGTTCTTCTCTAGGATTTTGATGGATTCCTGTCTCACATTGAGGTCTTTCATCCATTTTGAGTTTATCTTTGTGTATGGTGTTAGAGAATGGTCGAGTTTCATTCTTCTGCATGTGGCTGTCCAAATTTCCCAGCACCATTTATTGAAGAGACTGTCTTTTTTCCGTTACATATTTTTTTCCTGCTTTGTCGAAGATTGGTTGACCATGGAGTTGAAGGTCCATATCTGGGTTCTCTATTCTGTTCCATTGGTCTATATGTCTGTTTTTGTGCCAGTACCGTGCTGTCTTGGTGATCATGGCTTTGTAATATAGCTTGACATCAGGCAACATGATGCCCCCAGCTTTGTTTTTCTTTTTCAACATTTCCTTGGCGATTCGGGGTCTTTTCTGATTCCATACAAATTTTGGGATTGTTTGTTCCAGCACTCTGAAAAATGCCATTGGAATTTAATCAGGATGGTGTTGAAGGTATAGATTGCTCTGGGTAGCATAGACATTTTAACAATTTATTCTTCTGATCCATGAGCATGGAATGCTTTTCCATCTTTTTGTGTCTTCTTCAATTTCTTTCATGAGTCAATACAGCCTCCATTTTTGATCAAAACACTCTGCCATGTAGGGATAGATGGAACGTACCTCAACATCAGAAAGGCCATATACAAAAGACCCACAGCTAATATCTTCCACAATGGGGAAAAACTGAGAGCCTTTTCCCTGTGGTCAGGAAGAAGACAAAGATGCCCAGTCTCACCATTACCATTTAACATAGTACTGGAAGTCTTAGCCTCAGCAATCAGACAACAAAAAGAAAGAAAAAGCATTCAAATCGGCAAGGAAGAAGTCAAACTTTCACTATTCGCAGAGAACATGAAACTCTATGTAGAAAACCTGAAAGACTCTACCCCAAGATTGCTAGAAGTAATACATGAATTCAGCAAAGTTGCAGGACATAACATCAATGTGCAGAAATCTATTGCATTTCTATACACAAATAATGAAGTAGCAGAAAAAAAATCAAGGAATTGATCCTATTTGCTATTGCACCAAAACAATTAGATAGCTAGGAATAAACCTAACTAAATATGTAAAAGATCTGTACTCTGAAAACTATAGAACACTCATGAAAGAAATTGAAGAGGACACAAAGAAATGGAAAAACATTCCATGCTCTTGGATTGGAAGAAAAAACAATGTTAAAATCTCTACCCAAAGTAATCTACACATTCAATGCAATCCCTATTAAAATACCACCAGCATTTTTCACATTTGTATAGATCCAGAAAAGACCCTGAATAGCCAAAACAATCCTGAAAAAGAAAAACAAAACTGGAGGCATCATGATTCTGCATTTCAAGCTATATTATAAGGCTATAGGCATCAAGACAGCATGGTACTGGCACAAAAATAGACACATAGATTAATGGAACAGAATAGAGAACACAGAAATGGACCCTCAACTCTATTGTCAACTAATCTTTGACAAAGCAGGAAGTAATATCCAATGGAAATAAGACAGTCTCTTCAAATAATGGTGTTGGGAATACTGAACTGTAACATGCAGAAGAATGAAAGTGAATCACTTACTTACACCATACATAAACATAAATTCAATATGGATAAAGCCCTAAATGTGAGACAGGAAACCATCAAAATCTGAGACAAGAACATGGGCAACAATGTCTTTGACATCAGCCATAGCAACATCATAAAAGACACATTTCTGAAGCCATGGGAAACAAAAGCAAAAATAAAATACTGGGACTTCATCAAGATAAAAAGCTTATGCACAGCAGAAAAAACAATAAAAAAAAACACTAAAAGGCAGCCTATGGAATGGAAGGATATATTTGAAAATGGCATATCAGATAAAGGATTAGTATCCAAAATTGGTAAAGAACTTACCAAACTCAACACCCAAGAAAACAAATAATCCAGTTAAGAAAAGGGCAGAAGACATGAATAGACACTTTTCCAAAGAAGACATCCAAATGGCTAACAGACATATGAAAAGATGCTCAACATCATTCATCATCAGGGAAATACAAATGAAAATCATGATGAGATACTACCTCATGTCTGTCAGAAGGGCTAAAATTAACAACACAAAAAACAACAGGTGTTGGTGAGGATGCAGAGAAATGGGAACCCCCCTTGTACTGTGGGTGGGAATGCAAACTGTTGCAGCCACTCTGGAGAACAGTATAGAGGTTCCTCAAAAAGTTAAAAATAGAACTACCCTATGATCCAGCAATTGTAGTACTAGGTATTTACCTAAAGGATACAAAAATACAGATTCAAAGGGAACATGCACCCAATGTTCATAATAGCATTATCAACAATAGCCAAATTATGGAGAGAACCCAAATGTCCATCAAATGATAAGTAGATAAAGAAGAGGTGGTATTTATACACCATGGAATATTACTAAGCCATCAAAAGGAACGAAATCTTGCTTATTCTGGGAGAGGCAAGACAGCAGAGGAGTGGGGGATGCTGTTGCAACTGGTCCCCTGAATTTAGCTGGATATCTACCAAACCATTCTGAACACTCATGAAATCAGCCTGAGTTGTAAGAATACATATCTGGATCTCTACAAGCAGAAAAAGTCTGCCTGCCATGAGGTTTGAAGTGCTGAGTCATGAATCTGTGGGGAGGTATTGAAAGAAAGCAGAAGGGGGAGGGAGCCGCCATAGGCTGGTGCCTGGAAAATGATATAACACCAGAGCACAAAAGCGTCCCATGCTGAGGACTGGGCACAAACGCTCAGAGCGGTAGCCACTGGGAAAGGGCTTTAGAACAGCCCCCGGACAGGATTCAGGAACTGCGGGTGCATGCGCATGAACAGAGTGGCTCACGGGGTTTTAAAAGCACAAAGGGCAGGGGCGCCTGGGTGGCTCAGTTGGTTAAGCGACTGTCTTCAGCTCAGGTCATGATCTCAGGGTCCTGGGATCAAGCCCCGCATTGGGTTCCCTGCTCGGCGGGAAGCCTGCTTCCCCCTTTCCCACTCCCCTTGCTTGTGTTCCCCTCTCGCTGTCTCTCTCTGTGTCAAATAAATAAATAAAATCTTAAAAAAAAGCACAAAGGGCAGAGACACACCCCAGCCCTGGGATTGAACTCTGGGAGAATTTTTGTAGGCATGCACCACCGTGGAAGGCTGGTTTTTAGCAGCACATACAGAAATGGAGACTAGGTGTCCTGAAGGGCTCAGTGAAGAGCAGACTACTATTTCTCTCCTCTGAGACAGAGGTTTGGGTGTGGCCATTTTTGCTCTGGCTCTCGGAAGAGACGTGGAAAGCTGCCAGAGAACAAAAGCTCAAGAAAAAAAAATGGTTTCCACTGAGCCAACCCCCCCTACAGGGGGCAAGGCAACTCTGCCCAAGCAGGGTTGCCTGAGTAACAGTGTGGCAGGCCCTTTACCCACAAGACAGGCTGGAAGAACAAGAGGACAACAACCAAGGGTCCCCATAAAATGGGTACATCTTGCTTGGATCATGGTTAATACTTTGGACTCTGTACATTCCCTCAACCACCCCTCAAAAGAATGAGTAAGAGGAGGAACTGCCAACAAAGAAAAGAACCAAAGACTATGGCTACTGCCGAGACCTAATGGATATGGATATAAGCAAGATGTCAGAGATAGACCTCAGAGTAGCAATTATGAAGTCGATATCTAGGCTTGAGAAAATATTAATGACAACAGAGAATCTTTAAGAGCAGAAAAAAGATCTAATCAGGCTGAACTTAAAAATGATACGAATGAGATGCAGTCTAAACTGGACACACTGACAGCCAAAGTAAATGAGGCAGAAGAATGAATTAGTGAGCTAGAAGATAAGATAGGAAGGAAGCCAAGGAGGCCTGGGATAAACAGCTAGAAGTCCATAAGAACAGACTTAGAGAGATCAATGATGGCATGGAACATTCCAATGTCAGAATTATTGGGATCCCTGAAGGGGTGAAGAGAGAGAGAGAACTAGAAGGTATATTTGAGCAAATCGTAACTGAGAATTACCCTAATATGGGGAAGGAAACAAGCATTCGTGTCCAAGAGGAAGAGAGGACTCCTCCCAAGATCAATAAGAAAAGACCAGTGCACAAGCATATAATAGTAAAACTTGTAAATCTTAGAGCCAAGGAAGCTATCCTGAGAGCAGCTAGGGGGAAGAGATTTCTTATGTATGGAGAGAGGAATATCAGAATAACATCAGACCTGTCCACAGAAACCTGGCAAGCCAGAAAGGGCTGGCAAGACATATTCAGGGTACTTAATGAGAAGAACATGCAGCCAAGGATGCTTTATCCAGCAAGGCTGTCATTCAGAATGGATGGAGAGACAAGGAGCTTTCAGGGGGGCAGAAACTGAAAGAATATGTGACCACCACACCAGCCCTGCAAGAAATATTAAGGGGGATTCTATAAAAGAAGAAAGACCGCAAGAGTAATATAGACCAAAAATGTACAGAGAAGAATTATAGAAACAGGGACTTCACAGGCAACATGATGACACTAACATCATATCTTTCAATAGTAACTCTCAATGTGAATGACCTAAATGCTCCCATGAAATGGCACAGAGTTGCAGATTGGATAAAAACACATGACCCACCCATATGCTGTTTACAAGAGACTCATTTTGAACCTAAAGACACCTCCAGATTGAAAGTGAGGGGATGTAGACCACTTACCATGTCACAGACCTCAAAAGAAAGCTTGGGTATCAATTCTTATATCAGACAAATTAGATTTTAAGTTAAAGACTGTAGTAAGAGATGTAGAGGGACCCTGTATCATACTTAAAGGGTCTATCCAACAAGAAGATCTAACAATTGTAAATATCTATGACCCCGACATGGGAGCAGCCAACTACATAAGCCAACTGTTAACCAAAATAAAGAATCATACTGATAATAATACATTAATTGTAGGAGACCTCAATACTCCACTCTCAGGAATGGACAGATCATTGAAGCAGAAGATCAACAAAGAAAACAAGAGCTCTGAATGACACACTGGACCAGATGGACTTCATAGATATATACAGAATATTCTACCCTAAAACAACAGAAGAGTCATTCTTCTCGAATGCACATGGAACTTTCTCTGCAGAATAGACCACACACTGGGTCACGAATCAGGTCTCAACAAATACCAAAAGACTGAGATTATTCCCTGCATATTTTCAGACCACAATGTTTTGAAACTGGAATTCTATCAGAAGAAAAAATTTGGAAGAAATTTAAATACTTGGAAGTTAAAGACCATCCTGCTAAAGAATGTTTGGGTCAACCAGGAAATTAAAGAAGAATTTAAATAATTCGTGGAAACCAATGAGAATGAAAACATATTGGTCCAAAACCTATGGGATACTGCAAAGGCGGTCCTAAGGGGGAAATACATAGCAATCCAAGCTTCACTCAAAGAAGAAAAAAATCCCGAATGCACAAGATAACATTACACCTAAAGGAACTGGAGAAAGAATGGCAAATAAAACATATACCAAGCAGGAGAAGAGAAATAATACAGATTAGAGCAGAAATCAATGAAATAGAGACCAGAAAAACAGTAGAGCAGATCAATGAAACTAGAAGCTGGATCTTTGAAAGAATTAATAAGATCGATAAACCTCTGGCCAGACTTACCCAAAAGAAAAGGGAAAGGACCCAAATTAATAAAATCATGAATGAAAGGGGAGAGATCACGACTAACACCAAGGAAATAGAAACAATTATTAGAAATTATTATCAACAACTATATGCCAATAAACTGAGCAATCTGGATGAAATGGAGGCCTTCCTGGAAACCTATAAGCTGCCAAGACTGAAACAGGAAGAAATTGACAACCTGAATAGGCCTATAACCAGTAACGCGATTGAAGCAATGATCAAAAACCTCCCCAAAAACAAGAGTCCAGGGCCTGATGGATTCCCTGGGGAATTCTACCAAACATTCAAAGAAGAAATAATACCTATTCTACTGAAGCTGTTTCAAAAAATAGAAACAGAAGGAAAACTTCCAAACTCATTCTATGAGGCCAACATTACCTTAATCCCCAAACCAGGCAAAGGCCCCATCAAAAAGGAGAATTTCAGTCCGATATCCCTGATGAATATGGATTCCAAAATCCTCAACAAAATCCCAGCTAATAGGATCCAAAAATACATTAAAAGGACCATCCACCACGACCAAGTGGGATTTATCCCCGGGATGCAAGGGTGGTTCAACATTCACAAATCAATCAATGTGATAGAACACATTAATAAGAGGAGGGAGAAGAACCATATGGTCCTCTCAATTGATGCAGAAAAAGCATTTGACAAAATACAACATCCTTTCCTGATTAAAACTCTTCAGAGTATAGGAATAGAGGGAACATTCTTCAAGTTCATAAAATCCATCTATGAAAAACCCACAGTGAATATCATCCTCAATGGGGAAAAGCTGAGAGCTTTTCCCTTAAGATCAGGAACACGTCAAAGTTTCCCACTCTCGCCACTGTTGTTCAGCATAGCAATAGAAGTCCCAGCAACAGCAGTCAGACAACAAAAAGAAATAAAAAGTATTCAAATTGGTAAAGAAGTCAAACTCTCTCTTTTCACAGATGACATGATACTTTATGTGGAAAACCCAAAAGACTCCACCCCCAAATTACTAAACTCATACAGCAATCCAGTAATGTGGCAGGATACAAAATCAATGCACAGAAATCAGTTGCTTTCTTATACACTAACAATGCAACTGTAAAAAGAGAAATTAGAGAAATGATTCAATTTACAGTAGCACCAAAAACCATAAGATACCTCGGAATAAACCTAACCAAAGAGGTAAAGGATCTATACTCTAGGAACTACAGAACACTCATGAAAGAAATTGAAGAAGACACAAAAAGATGGAAAAACATTCCATGCTCATGGATCAGAAGAATAAACATTGTTAAAATGTCTATGCTACCCAGAGCAATCTATACCTTCAATGCCATCCCGATCAAAATTCCAATGACATTTTTCAAAGTGCTGGAACAAACAATCCTAAAATTTGTATGGAATCAGAAAAGACCCCGAATTGCCAAGGAAATGTGGAAAAAGAAAAACAAAGCTGGGGGCATCACGTTTCCCGATTTCAAACTATATTATAAAGCTGTGATCACCAAGACAGCATGGTACTGGCACAAAAACAGACATATAGACCAATGGAACAGAATAGAGAACCCAGATATGGACGCTCAACTCTATGGTCAGATAATCTTTGGCAAAGCAGGAAAAAACATGCAATGGAAAAAAGACAGTCTCTTCAATAAATGGTGCTGGGAAAATTGGACAGCCACATGCAGAACAATTAAACTCGAGCATTCTCTAACACCATTCACAAAGATAAACTCAAAGTGGATGAAAGACCTCAATGTGAGACAGGAATCCATCCAAATCCTAGAGGAGAACATAGGCAGTAACCTCTTTGACATCGGCCACAGCAACTTCTTTCAAGATACATCTCCAAAAGCTAGTGAAACCAAAGCAAAAATGAACTTTTGGGACTTCATCAAGATCAAAAGCTTCTGCACAGCAAAGGAAACAGTCAACAAAACAAAGAGGCAACCCACAGAATGGGAGAAGATATTTGCAAATGACACTACAGATAAAGGGCTGGTATCCAAGATCTATAAAGAACTTCTCAAACTCAACATCCAAAAAACAAATAATCAAGTGAAAAAGTGGGCAGAAGAGATGAAAAGACACTTCTCTGAAGAAGACATACAAATGGCTAACAGACACATGAAAAAATGTTCATCATCATTAGCCATCAGGGAAATCCAAATCAAAACCACATTGAGATACCACCTTACTCCAGTTAGAATGGCAAAAATGGACAAGGAAAGAAACAACAAATGTTGGAGAGGTTGTGTAGAAAGGGGAACCCTTTTACACTGTTGGTGGGAATGCAAGCTGATACAGCCACTTCGGAAAACAGTGTGGAATTTCCTCAAAAATTTAAAAATAGAACTACCCTATGACCCAGCAGTTGCACTCCTGGGTATTTACCCCAAAAACACAGATGTAGTGAAAAGAAGGGCCATATGCACCCCAATGTTCATAGCAACAATGTCTGCAATAGCAAACTGTGGCAAGAGCTGAGATGCCCTTCAAAAGATGAGTGGATAAAGAAGATGTGGTCCATATATACAATGGAATATTACTCAGCCATCAGAAAAGATGAATACCCAACTTTTACATTGACATGGATGGGACTGGAGGAGATTATGCTAAGTGAAATAAGTCAAGCAGAGAAAGTCAATTATCATATGGTTTCACTTATTTGTGGAACATAAGGAATAGCATGGAGGACATTAGGAGAAGGAAGGGAAAAATTGGGGGGGCGGGAATTGGAGGGAGAGATCAACCATGAGAGACTATGGACTCTGAGAAACAAACAGGGTTTTAGAGGGGAAGGGGGAGGGGGGATTGGTTAGCCCGTGATGGGTATTAAGGAGGGCATGTACTGCATGGAGCACTGGGTGTTATATGAAAACAATGGATTGTGGATCACCACATCAAAAACAAATGATGTATTGTATGGTGACTAACATAACATTAGAAAAAAAAAAAACTAATGATGTAATGTATGGTGGTTAACATAACATAATAAAATAAAATAAAATTAAATTAAAAAAATAAAAAGCAAGTATATTTTAATTGACATAGAAAGACTTCCATTATATTATTTTTATTATAGACATTTTAAAACACATTAAAAAGAACAAAAAATAACATAAATAAACCATCATAATTCAACATTTGTCAGTGGTAGGGTTGTGTAAAGGCATTGAAATTGGCCACATGGTGCTAACTGTTCAATCTCAATAATGAATATTCAGTATATTGTTTTATTCTCTCTACTTTGTTTTGTAATATTCTCTCTACTTTTGTGTTTGAAAACTTCTATATCTTTTTCTTATTTTGCACAGACTATTACATGTGTTATCTGAAGAAAATATATCTTTAATATCAGTAAAACACACACACACATAACTCCAGATTCCAAACTTCTCTTTCATCTACTACTGCTGTATTCTCATCCAAGCCACCACTATCTCTTGCTCCCATAGTTTTTACTCCTAGTACAATAGCTAGTAAATACTGAGTCCATTTTTAGCTGCTTTTCTGCTTTTATCCCAGCAATAGATCTTCATTGTACTCAGCTTAAAAGTGGAAGTCCTTAAAACAGTCTACACACTCCATCCACAATGATTATTTTTTTCATCTCATCTGCTCTTCTCTTCCTCATTTCCTCTACATCAGCCACACTGGCCTCTTGGCTATTCCTTAAACATGCCATAAACATAACCACACCTGGTCCTTTATATAGGTTGTTCACTCTATCTGAAATATTCTGCCTCAGAGATCCTTTTGTCAAAATTCCTCATTTTCTTTAATGCTTTGTTCAGATGTCACTTCAGCGATGCTTACTTAATGAATCTGTTCTTAAAGTTTGTATTTAAATTCCAGTTAGTTAACATACAGTGTAATACTACTTTTAGGTGTACAATATAGTGATTCAACACTTCCATACAATATCCGGTGTTCATCACAAGTGCACTCTTTAAGCCCCATCACCTATTTTACCCATCCCTCCACTCATCTTCCCTCTGTTAACTATCAATCTGTTCTCCATAGTTAAGAGTATGTTTCTTGGATTGCCTCTCTCTCTCTCTTTTTCCCCTTTGCCCATTTGTTTTGTTTCTTAAATTCCACCCATAAGTGAAATCATGTGGTTTTTGTCTTTCTTTTGCTGACTGATTTTGCTTAGCATAATACTCTCTAGCTCCATCCACATCACTGCAAATGGCAAGATTTCATTCTTTTTTATGGCTGAGTAATATTCCATTGTATATATATACACCACCTCTTCTTTATCCATTCATCAGTCGATGGACACTTGGGCTGTTTCTATAAATTGGCTATTGTAGCTAAGACTGCTATAAACATTGGGGTTCATGTATCCCTCTGAATTAGTATTTTTGTATTCTTTGGGTAAATACCTAGTAGTGCAATTGCTGTATTATACGATAGTACTCTTTTTAACTTTTTGAGGAACCTCTTTCTAAGTAAAAAAACTACTATTATTTTTTAATTCCAGTATAATTAACATACAGTGCTATGTTAGTTTCATGTGCTAATATAGTAATTCAACATTTCTATACATTATTCAATGCTAATCATAAGTGTACTCTTAATCTCCTCCACCTATTTCACCCATACCCCTTCCACCTCACCTCTGGTAATCACCAGTTCATTCTCTGTATTTAAGAGTCTGTTTTTTTGTTTGTTTGTTTGTCTCCTTTTTTCTTTCTTTGTTTTGTTTCTTAAATTCCCCATATAAGTGAAATCATATGTTATTTATCATTCTCTAACTGACTTATTTCACTTAGCATTATACTCTCTAGATCCAACCATGTTGCTACAAATGACAAGATTTCATTCTTTTCTTACAGTTGAGTAATATTCCATTGCACATATATACCATCTCTTCTTTATCCATTCATCTATCAATGAACACTTGGGCTGCTTCCATAATTTAGCTATTGTAAATAGTGCTGCAATAAACGTAGATGTGCATATATCTTTTTGAATTAGTGTTTTCATATTCTTTGGATAAATACCCAGTAGTGGAATTATTGGATCATATAGTAATTCTATTTTTAATTTTTTGAGGAACCTCCATATTGTTTTCCAGAGTGACTGCACCAGCTTGCATTCCCACCAACAGTACATGAGGGTTCCTTTTTCTCCACATCCTAGCCAACACGTATTTCTTGTGTTGTTAATTTTAGCCATTCTGATATGTGTGGAGTTACATCTCTTTATGGTTTTTATTTGCATTTCCATGAGATTTGTGATGTTGAGCATCTTTTCATGTGTCTGTTGGTCATCTGTATGTCTTCTTTGGAGAAATGTCTGTTCATGTCTTCTGCCTATTTTTTAAATTGGATTATTTGGTTTTCTGGTGTTGGGATGTATAAGTTCTTTATATATTTTGGATATTAACCCTCTCAGATTTGTAAATATATTCTCCCATTCAGTATGGAAGTTGCCTTTTTGCTTTGTTGATTGTTTCCTTTCCTGTGCAGCTTACTCTTTAAAAATGCTGCTTCACTCCCACTCTGGGAATTTACAGATTACCAACACCTACTTTTTTCCTCCCTTAGCAGCAGCGGGCAGAGTAAGGATTTAAACCTAAATCTGTATAAATTTAGCCCTTACTTCTTTCCCAAAGTCAATGCCCCAGATGACTTTAGTGATCAAGTATTTCAAAATGTGATAATGCTAACACATTTTTTTCTTTAAATATTTTAAAAGCATAACATTTAATCTACATTGAGGCCTTTATGGGGTATATAAGAAAGGAAAGAACATTTTTTTCAGAGCATACCCCATGGGAACAGGGGCAGGGGTGCTCTCTAAAATTCCTTGATGTGAGACTCTTCTCACTTCAAAATTTCTCTGTAAGCAGCAGTTAGACTTACCAGACTCATTTCTTTCTTTTCTCCTCAAATACTCAATATTTACTAAATGTGTAACCATCTTTTTCTCATCATCTTTGTGTCTTAGGGACATCATCTGTATAAGAAAAGGAATACAAACCATAAGAGACTCTAACTATAGGAAACAAACTGAGGGTTGCTGGAGGGGAGGTGGGTTGGGGGATAGGGTAACTGGGTGATGGGCATTGAGGAAAGCACATGATGTAATGAGTACTGGGTGTTATATGCAACTGATGAATAACTGAACTCTCCCTCTGAAACTAACTATATGTTAATTAATTGAATTTAAATAAAATAAAAATTTAAAAAAGATCTAAGAATAGGAATAGAATCTATCTGATAAGACTCTAACGAGGATTAAATGAGTTAACACAGATAAAGTTCTTAGAATAGTGCCTGAATTATTGTAAATGCTATATATGTGTTTATTTGGAAAAAGACTCCATATAAACATCTTAGTCTTTTATGTAAAGTTCCATAGCGGTCTGTCCTCCACTACATCTATTGTACATGTTCTATTTCCTGCACAGCCTCCAGCTTTCCCTCCAACCTTTATCCTTCATCCCTTACCCCTTTTCACAAGCATGCCATTGTGGGCCTTCTTGATTCTCCATTCATACTAACAAAGAAAGGAGATCTTCCACAAGAGACCCACTGTAGGACCCACACTCCCTAGGAAAAAAATGAAATGGTAAGTGACAAATTTCTGTCCTTAGAAAAGATTAAAACAAATTACTGTGATAAAAGGACCAGAAAAATCAAATGACACCCGAAGATTTATAAATAAATAAATAAATAAATAATAAATAGTGTGTGGTTATTCTGGGCCTGTAGCCACAGGACCTGAGAGGTCTATGGAATGAAAGCTGCCAAAAGTGTTAGGAGATGGTATCAAACATGCAGAAGTTTGAGAGAAAAAGAAAGGGAACAGGTGGACATAATTGGGGCAAAATTAAGTTAAGAGATTCTAATACTAGAGGAATTTTAGACTTTAGTGTCAAATCTAAGCTGGAATATTGACTAAACATGTCTATAAAAAGATTTTCTTTTATTTGAAAACATGTTCTGAAGATCAATTGAGATAATATTTACTAAATATATCGAATGTGGAAATGAATGTGATTTATTTTTACCTCTATTTTTTAACACAAATTTTAAATGTTTTCATTAACTTGTTTTATTTGATTGTATTTATTTTTTCACTTTCATTTAGAGCAAGTATGTTATTATTTTAATAAAAAAAATGGTTAAGCAATATAACTCCTATATGGATATAGCAAATATAGACAGTGATATAGAAATCACTGAAGTCTAAGAAGTTTTTCCTTGGGGATAAGATACTCATTGGGCTTGAGAAAAGAATAGAAACATAAGTGAGACCCTTACCAAAGAGATGAAAGAGCTAAAAAAGAATCAATCAGAGATGAAGAGTGAAATAAAGTAGATTAGAAACATGTTTGATGCAATGAACAGCAGGCTGGAAGATACAGAGGAATAAATTAGTGACCTAGAATGCAAAGTAATGGAAAATAATAAAGCTGAGAAGAGAGAAAGAAGAATTATGCAACACAAGAATAGACTTAAGGAACTCAATGAATCCATCAAATGTAATAACATTTGTATTATAGGAGCCCAAGAACAAAAAGATAGAGAAAACAGGGCAGAATATATATTTTAGGAAATAATACCTGAAAACTTTCTTATTCTGGGGAAGGAAACAGGCATCCAGATCCAGGAGGCAGAGAAACTCCCATCAAAATCAACAAAAGGAGGCCAACACCAAGACAAATTGAAATTAAATATGTAAAATATAGTGATAAAGAAAAAAAAAGTAGAAACAGCAAGACCAAAGAAGTCCTTAGCTTACAAAGAAAAATGCATAAGGCTAGGTGGAGATTTCTCAACAAAAAATTGGCAAGCCAGAAGGAGTGGGATGGTACATTCAAAGTGCTGAATGGGAAAAATTTGTAACCAAGAATACCCTATCCAGCAAGGCTATCATTCAGAATAGAAGGAGATAAAGAGTTTCCTAGACAAACAAAAAACTAAATGAATTCTTGCCCACTAAATCAGCTCTGCAAGAAATTTATTAAAGGAGACTCTTTGAGTGCAAAGGAGAAACCAATAGTGACAAAGACAAAAAAAGGATCAGAGGAAATCTCCAGAAAAAAAAAATGACAAAACAAGTAATAAAATGGCAATAAATTCTTATCTACCAATAATTCCTCTGAATTGTAAATGGATTAATAACTCAAAGCAAAAGACATAAGGTGTCAGGATGGATAAAAAAAAACCCAAAAAACAAAAAACAAGACCCATGTATATGCTGGCTACGAGAGACTCATTTTTAACCTAAAGACACCTGCAGATTGAAAGTGAGGGAATGGAGAAATATTGATCATGCAAATGGATATCAAAAGAATGCTGGAGTAGCAATACTTATATTGGATTAATTATACATTAAAAGAAAGACTGTAAAAAGAGATAAAGAAGGGCACTATATCATTATAAAGGAGACAATACAACAAGGAGATCTAAGAACTGTAAATATTTATGCACCCAACATGGGAGCACACAAATATGTAAAACAATAACAAACATTAAGGAATTAATCGATAATAATACAATAATAGTAGGGGACATTAACACCCAATTTACAGGAATGCACAGATCATCTAAACAGCAAATCAACAAGGAAAAAAAAATCTATGAATGACACACTGGAACAGATGGACTTAACAGATATATTCAGAACACTCCATCCTGAAACAACAGGATATACATTCTTTTCAAGTGCACATGGGACATTCTCCAGAATAGGTCACATATTAGGTTACAAATCAGGCCTCAACAAGCAAAAAATATTGAGAACATACATGCATCTTTTCTGATGACAATGCTATGAAACTAGAAATCAACCACAAGAAAAAGTTTGGAAAGACCACAACTACATGGTTAAACAACATGCTACTAAACAATGAATGGGTGAACCAGAAAATAAAAGAAGAAATTTAAAAATACATGGAAACAAATGAAAATGAATACACAATAGTCTAAAACCATTGTGATGCAGCAAAAGTGGTCCTAAGAGGGAAGTATATAGCAATACATGCCTACATCAAGAAACAAGAAAAATCTCAGATAAACAATCTAACCTTACACATAAAGCAGCTACAAAAAGAACAGCAAATGAAGCCTAAAGCCAGTAGAAAGGAAATAATAAAGATTAGATCAGAAATAAATGATATAGAAATAAAACAAAAAAACAGTAGAACAGATCAATGAAACCAGGAGCTGGTTCTTTGAAAAAATTATAAAATTAATAAACTTCTAGGCAGACTAATCAAAAAGGAAAGGGAAAGTACCCAAACAAATAAAATCACAAATGAGAGAGGAAAAATAAAACCAACACCACAGAAATATAAACAATTATAAGAGAATATAATGAAAAACAATATTATAACAAATTGGACAACCTGGAAAAAATGGACAAAGTCTTAAAACATATAAACTACAAAATCTAAAACAGGAAGAAATAGAAAACTTGAACAGACCAATAACCAGCAAAGAAATTGAATCAGCATTCAACAAGCTTGCAACAAACAGAAGTCCAGGGCCAGACAGTTTCACAGGTGAATTCTACCAACCATTTAAAGAAGAGTTAATACCTATTCTTCTCAAATTACTCCCAAAGATAGAAAAAGAAGGAAAACTTCCAAACTCATTCTATGATGCCAGCATTATCAGCATTATCCTGATACCAAAACCAGATAAAGATTCCACTAAAAAAGAGAACTATAGGCCAATATCTCTGAATATGGATGCAAAAATTCTCAGTAAAACACTAGCAAACTGAACCAAATAATACACTAAAAGAGTCCTTCACCACTATCAAGTGGAATTTATTCTTGAGTCACAAAGGTGGTTCAATATTCACAAATCAATCAATGTGATGCAGCACATTAATCAAAGAAAGGATAAGAACTATATGATCATTTCAATAGATGTAGTAAAAGCATTAGACAAATTACATCATTCATGATAAAACCCCTCAACAAAGTAGGTTTAGAAAGAACATACCAAACATAATAAAGGTAATATATGAAAATCTCACAATTAATATCATCCTAAATGGTGAAAAAACTTAAAGCCTTTCCCCTAAAGTCAGGAACAAGACAGGGATGTCCACTCTCACCACTGTTATTTAACATAGTACTTGGAAGTCCTAGCCACAGCAATCAGATAACACACACACACACACACACACACACACACAAATAAAAGGCACTAAAATTGGCAAGGAAGAAGTAAAATTTTCTCTATTTGCAGATGACATTATATTCTATAGAAAACCTGAAAGACTCCACCAAAAAATTCCTAGAATTGATACATGAATTCAGTAAAGTTGTAGGATAAAAAATGAATGTATAGAAATCTTTTGCATTTCTAAACACCAATAATGAAGCATCAGAAAGAGAAATTAAGGAATCAATCCCATTTAAAATTGCACCAAAAATATAAGATACCTTGGCAGAAACCTAACCAAAGAGGTGAAAGACCTGTACTCTAATAAGTATAAAACACTGATGAAATAAATTGAAGAGGACACAAAAATGAACAGACATTCCAGGCTCATGGATTGGAAGAAGAAATATTGAACACTACATCAAAAACTAATGATGTACTATATGCTGGCTAACTGAACATAATAAAAAAAGAAATATTGTTATAATGTCTATTATATTATCCAAAGTCATCTAAACATTTAATGCAATCCTAATAAAAATACCTACAGCTTTTTTCACAGAGCTAAAGAAAAGAATTGTAAAATTTGTATGGAACCACAAAGACCCCAAATAGCTAAATCAACCTTGAAAAAGAAAATCAAAGCTGGAAGCATCACAATTGTGGACTTGAAGTTATATTACAAAGCTGTAGTAATCAAAAGAGTATGGTATTGGTACAAAATTAGACACATAGATCAATGGACCAGAATAGAAACCCCAGAAGTGAACCCACAACTAGGGGTGCCTGGGTAGCTCAGTTGGTTGAGCATCTGACTCTTGGATTTGGCTCAGGTCCTGGTCTCATGGCTTGTGAGATTGAGCCCCATGTTGGACTCCACACTTTGCTTGAATATTCTCTGCCTCTCTCCCCTTCCCTGCTCATGCTTTCTCTCTCTCTCAAATAAATCAAATAAATAAATAAATAAATAAATAAATAAATAAATAATAAATCTTTTTTAAAAAAAATAAATGAATCCAGGACTATATGGTCAGTTAATCTTCAACAAAGCAGGAAGGAATATCCAATAGGAAAAAGTCTCTTTAATAACTGGTGTTAGCCAAACTGGATAGCAACATGCAAAAGAATGAAATTGAAGCACTTCCTTACACCATACGCAAAAATTAATTCAAAATGTATTGAAGACCTAAATGTGAGGAATGAAGCCATAAAAACCCTGGAGGAGAAAACAGGCGATAACCTCTTTATCATTGACCATTATAAAGTCTTTCTAGATATGTCTCCTGAGGCTTGGGAAACAAAATCAAAAATAAACTATTGCCACAACATCAAAATAAAAAGCTGCTGCACAGCAAAGGAAACAATCAACAAAACTAAAAGACAACCTATGGAATAGAAGAAGATATTAACAAATGACATATCTGATAAAGGGCTAGTATCCAAAATATATAAAGAACTTCTAAAACTCAATACCTGAAAAAACAAAGAATCTAATTAAATAAAAAATGGGTAGAAGATATGAATAGATATTTTTCTAAAGAGAACATACAGATGGCCAACAGAGACATGAAAAGATGCTCAACATCACTGATCATCAGGGAAATACAAATCAAAACTACAATGAAATATCACCTCACACCTGTTAGAATGGCTAAAATCAACAATACAGGAGATAACAAATATTGGTGAGAATGTGGAGAAAGGGGGTACACTCTTGCACTGTTTGTGAGAATGCAAACTGGTGCAGCCACTCTGGAAAACAATATGGAGGTTCCTCAAAAAGTCAAAAATAGAACTGTCCTATGATCCTGCAATTGCACTACTAGGTTTTTGCCGAAAGAATAGAAAAATACTAATTAAAAGAGATATGGCCACCCCAGTGTTTATAACAGCATTGTCTATGTTAGCCAAATTATGGAAACAACCCAAGTGTCCATCATCTGATTAATGGATACATTATATATATATACATGTATAGTGGAATATTTGTTAGTCATAAAAATGAAATTTACTCAGTCATAAAAAGAATGAAATCTTGCCATTTGCAATGATAAGGATGGAGCTAGAAAATATTATGCTAAGCAAAATAAGTCACTCAGAGAAAGACAAAATACCATATGATTTCACACATATGTTGAATTTAAGAAACAAAACAAATGAGCAAAAGGAAAGAGAGATGCAATTTATGAAAGAGGCTCTTAACTGTGGAGAACAAACTGATGGTCACCAGAAGGGAGGTGCATGGGGGGATGGGGTTGAATAGGTGATGGGTTAAATAGGTGGTGAGGATTAAGGAGTTAACTTGTTGTGATGAGCCCTGGGTGTTGTATGGAAGTATTGAATCACTATATTGTACACCTGAAACTAATATTACACTGTATGTTAACTAACTGGTATTTAATAAAAAGGTTAAGAAAAAAAGGAAATTTTTCCTTATATCAGCATGTGAATTGAGTATTCTGCCAGTGGCACCTGTGTGGAGAAGTCAGCTTTCTAGTCCTCTTGCAACAGAATACTGAGAGCTCTCTCCTGTCTGCTATGAAAGAGCTCAACTGTATTGACATTTCACTGGTAATTAGGGTCATGTCCTTTATTCTGTCAACATCATTGTGTATCTGGAAATCTTTCAGTGTTGTATTCAGTGCAGTCCCACTGTTTAGCCACATTCCAGACTGTGGAGTATCAGAATGCTAAGGAGTCATTCATACATTCAAATTAGAAGGCTCCAAGCCAAGGGTGTATATGAAACACAAAAATTTCCTTCAGGTTGAGAGTGCTAATGCTCATGGACTATTCTGCTTCCTTGTCAGAAAGCAAAACACCCTTTCCAAGCCCACTTTGTTTCCAGGGGAGACCCTGTGGCCACATTCTGTTCATAAAATGTGAGCACAAGTCATGTATGCTTTTTCCATTCTGGCTATGAAATAACCCACATAACCATCTTTTCTCTCCATCTCTCAAGTATAGAGTTGTAAGCAAGGTCAAATTTCTGATGTAGTGGAGCCACAGGATGGAAGGAACTCAAATGAATGGTTTAGCTGCTTGAAAAAGAGGTCTAGGGAAGCTTCCTAACAAGTAACATCATCTAAAGAAGCTGTGGTATGTGTACACACACACACACACACACACACACACACACGAATATTACTCAGCCATCAAAAAAATGAAATCTTACCATTTGCAACGATGTGGATGGAACTAGAGGGTATTATGCTAAGTGAAATAAGTCAATCAGAGAAAGACAATTATCATATGATTTCACTCATATGTGGAATTTAAGAAACAGAACAGATGAACATAGGGGAAGGGAGGGAAAAAATAAGACAAAATCAGAGAGGGAGACAAACCATAAGAGACTTAACTATAGGAAACAAACTGAGGGTTGCTGGAGGGGAGGTGGGTGGGGGGATGGGGTAACTGGGTGATGCACATTAAGGAAGGGACTTCTTGTAATGAGTAGTGAGTGTTATATGCAACTGGTGAATCATTAAACTCTACCTCTGAAACGAATAATACACTATATGTTAGTTAATTGATTTTATTTTATTTATTTATTTATTTATTTTTTTAAAGATTTTATTTATTTATTTGACAGAGAGAGACACAGCGAGAGAGGGAACACAAGCAGGGGGAGTGGCACAGGGAGAAGCAGGCTTCCCGCGGAGCGGGGAGCCCGATGCGGGGCTCGATCCCAGGACGCTGGGATCATGACCTGAGCCGAAGGCAGACGCTTAACGACTGAGCCACCCAGGCGCCCCAGTTAATTGATTTTAAATAAAATTGAAAAAAGAAGCATCCTCATGGGTCTTTATATAAGCTAAAATAAACTTTTTTTTTTTTTTTTTTACTAAGGCTTTGAGATTCAGAAGTTGATTATTAAAGCAGTTGGCTTTACTCTAATACATATCCCTATGAGTCAAATGAAGTTAAAAGAGTGAGCTGGTCTACCTTTACTCATTTATCATATATTGTTGTGAAGAACTAAATTAGGACCATGATAATTACTGTCATTTTAAAATAAAAGAACAAAAAAAATCAAAGAACAAAAGTTGGAAGATGGTGATAGAATAGCAGGACCCCAGGCTCATCTTGTCCCATGAGTATAACTAGGTAACTATCAAATCATCCTAAATACTCCAGAAATTGACCTGAAGACTGACAGAACAAACTCCTTAACAAGTTAGAGAAGAGGCCACATTGAAGAAGGTAGGAAGTACAGAGATGTGGATTAGGAGAGAAATGGATCATGGCCACTGGGGTAGGGAAGGAGCCACAGTTGTGGAGAAGGGCTAGAGACAGACTAGCACATAGGGTAGCTCACAGGGAAAACAAATCCCCATAGCAATTGGCTTGGAAAGCAAGAAGAGCCAAATTTCATTGAGTTCTGGCAACCAGCAAGGCTTAAAACCAGTTTTAAATGCCAGCAGGCTTGGCTGCAATAGAGCCTGGAGGGCATTGTGCTGCTCTTGGAGAAGGCAGGCAAACAACCCACAGACATGCAGCATGGAAACAGTGATCTGAATAGGGCCTGGGGAACACAGCAAGGAGGTTATTCACTCATCTTGGAATGCATTCCAGAGAGGCAGCATTCATGGAGAGACCCCTCCAGGAACAAAGGAACTGGTCAGTGCTGTTTCCCACCCCTGCCCCTCAGCATAGCATAGGGCCACCTGTGGGAACCAGTTCAGCACTGACACTTGCTACCTAACTTGCTCACACCAAGTTTTGCCCACCCACGCTCTGGTGGATCTGCCCTTCCAATTCATGTTTGCTTCAGTCCCAGCATGGCAGGACCCTTCCCCAGAAGACTAGCCCAAATCCCTGCTCACACTGCATCTCCTGATGCACAAATTTTGCAGAGCATCCTTTTCAACAGCAGTAGCAACAGGTCTAATTTACAACCAGACCAGAGCACACCTAGTTAAAATGCACCACATTAAAGCCATGGACCAAAGACTTCCTACAACTGGCAAAGAGAGCTTCTGCAGATGACTGGCCTGAAGGATAAAGCAGCCAGGACAAAACAGCAGAGTATACACACAGCACACATTGGAGACACTCCCAGATGCACCAGGCCCTTGAGAACAGGAGACACAACATGGCAGGGCACTACAGGACCTCTTCTTCATAAGGCCATTATGCTTGAGACAGGAGACATAGGTGACTTTTCTAACAACTGGAAAAGGCACAGAGACTCAGACAAAATGAGAGGACAAAGAAAATTATCCCAAATGAGGAACAGGACAAAGCTGTGGCCAGATACCAAGTGAAACAGATATAAGTAACATGCCTGATAGAGAATTTAAAGTAATGATCATAAATACTCACTAGAATAAAGAGTGGAAGACATAGGTGAGACCCTTAAAACAGAGATAAGTAATAAATAGCAGAGATAAAGGGCTCCAAAAAATGAAATGAGAAACACATTTGATGGAATGAACAACAGGCTAGAATTGGCAGAGGAACAAATTAATGACCTAGAAGACAGAATAAAAGAAAGGAATCAAGCAAAACAATAGAGAAAAAATAATTCTGCAAAACTAGCATAGATTTAGGAAATTCAGTGACTCCATCAAACATAATAACATTTATATTATAGGAGTCCCAGAAGAAAGAGAGAAAGGGGGGCAGAAAATTTATTTGAAGAAATAACAGCTGAAAACTTTCATATTCCAAGGAAAGAAACAGATATCTAGATCCAGGAGGCACAGAGAACTCCCATCAAAATCAACAAAAGCAGACCCACACCAAGACATATTGTAATTAAATTGGCAAAATGTAATGATAAAGAAAGAGAATTAAAAGCAGCAAGATAAAAGAAGACAGTAACTTACAAGGGAATACTTATAAAGCTAGAAGGGGATTTCTCAGGAGAAACTTTCCAAGTCAGAAGGGAGTGGCATTATATATTCAAAGTGCTGAATGTGAAAAATCTACACTTAGGAATACTCTATCAAGCAAGGCTATCATTCACAATAGAAGGAGAGATAGTTTCCAAAACTAAAACTAAAGGAGTTCATGACCACTAAACCAGCCCTGCAAGAAATATTAAAGGGGACACTTTGAGTGGAAAGAGACCAAAAGTGAGAGTATAAAGAAAGGAAACACAAAAGCAGTAAAAATGAGTATTTCTGTAAAATACCAGTCAAGGGACTCAAAAAATAAAAGTAAGTAAAATATAACAACATATACCTAAAACATGGGGAGGAGAGGAGTAAAGAATGGGTACAAATTAAACCACTATCAACTTAATATAGACTACTATATGAAGAGAGGTCATATACAAAACTAATGATAACCATATGTCAAGAATCACTAATATGAAAAGAATAAAGAGAAAGAAATCCAAATACAATACTAAAGAAAATCAGCAAACCATGAAAGAAAGAAAAACAAGAAAGGATAAGAGAATATCCTCAGAAACAACAACAAAACAATAAAATGACAATAAATACATATCTATCAATAATTATTTTGAATGTAAATGGACTAAACACTGAAATCAAAAGACATAGGGTGACAGAATAGATTAAAAACACAAGACCCATCTATATTCTGACTATGAGACTCATTTTTAAATTTATTTATTTTAATTCTTTATTTAAATTCATTTTAATTACATATACTGTATTATTAGTTTCAGAGGTGGAATTAAGTGATTCATGAGCTGTATACAACACCCAGTGCTCATTATTTCAAGTGCCCTCCTTAATGCCCATCATCCAGTTACTCCATTCTCCCACTGACCTCCCCTCCAGCAACCCTGTTTGTTCCCTGTGGTTAAGAGTCTCTTATGGTTTGCATCCCTCTTTGTTTTCCTCTTATTTTATTTTTCCATCCCTTCTCCTATGTTCATCTGTTTTGTTTCTTAAATTCCACATGAGTGAAATCATATGCTATTTGTCATTCTCTGACTGACTTTTTCACTAAGCATAATACCCTCTAGTTCCATCCACATCGTTGCAAATGACAAGATATCATTCTTCCATCATATCTCTATCTATCATCTATCTATCTATCTATCATCTATCTATCTATCATCTATCAATCATCTATCTATCATCTATCTATCGAGAGAGATATCTATATATAGGTATAGATATATCTATATATATATACCACTTATTCTTTAACCATTTATTCCTCAATGGATATCTGGGCTCTTTCCATCTTTTGCCATTGTTCATATTGCTGCTATAAACATTGGGGTGTTTGTGCCCCTTTAAATCTCTATGTTTGTATCCTTTGGATAATACCTGCTAGTGAACTTGCTGGGTCGTATGGTAGCTTTATTTTTCACCTTTTGAGGAACCATACTGTTTTCCAGAGTGGCTGTATCAGTTTGCATTCCCACCAACAGTGTAAGAGGTTTCCCCTTTCTCTGCACTCTTGCCAACTTCTGTTATTTTCTGAGTTGTTAATTTTAGCCATTCTGACTGGTGTCAGATGGTATCTCATTATGGTTTTGATTTCTATTTACCTGATGTTGAGCATTTTTTCATGTGCCTGTTGGCCATTTATATGTCTGTTCATGTCTTCTGCCCATTACTTGACTTGATTATTTGTTTTTTGGGTGTTGAGTTTGGTAAGTTCTTTAAAGACCTTGGATACTAGCCCTTTATCTGTAATGTCATTTGCAAATATCTTTTCTCATTCTGTGGGTTGCCACTTAGGTTTGTTGAATGTTTCCTTTGTTGTGCAGAAGTTTTTTACCTTGATGAAGTCCCAAAAGTTCATTTTTGCTTTTGTTTCCCTTGCCTTTAGAGATATGTCTTGAAAGAAGTCACTGTGGCCAATGTCGAAGAGGTTACTGCCTATGTTCTCCCCTAGGATTTTGATGGATTCCTGCCTCACATTGAGGTCTTTCATCCATTTTGAGTTTATCTTTCTGTATGGTGAAAGAGAATGGTCCAGTTTCATTCGTATGCATGTGGCTGTCCAATTTTCCCAGCACCATTTATTGAAGAGACTCACTTTTTTCCATTGGATATTCTTTCCTGCTTTGTCAAAGATTAGTTGACCATAGAGTTGAGGGTCCAATTTTGGGTTCTCTATTCTATTCCATTGATCGTCTGTTTTTGTGCCAGTAATATACCATCTTGATGATTACAGCTTTGTCATACAGCTAGAAGTCTGAAATTGTGATGCCTTCAACTTTGCTTTTCTTTTTCAGCATCCCTTTGGATATTTGGGGTTTGTTGAGGTTCCATACAAATTTTAGGATTGTTCCAGCTCTCTGAAAAATATTGATGGTATTTTGATACAGATTTCATTGAATGTCTAGATTGTTTTGGGTAGCATAGACATTTTAACAATATTTATTCTACAGATCCATGAGCATGGAATGTTTTTTTTCCATTTCTTTGTGTCTTCCTCAATTTCTTTCAGAAGTGTTCTAACGTTTTCAGAGTACAGATCCTTTACCTCTTTGGTTAGGTTTATTCCTAGGTATCTTATGGTTTTGGGTGCAATTGTAAATGGGATCCATTCCTTGATTTCTCTTTCTTCTGCCTCATTGTTCGTGTATAAAAATGCAACTGACCTCTGTGCATTGATTTTGTATCCTGCCACTTTGTTTAATTCCTGTATCAGTTCTACCAATTTTGGGGTGGAGCACTTTGGGTTTTCTACATAGAATATCTGTGAAGATATCATCTTCTGTCATCTGTGAAGAGTGAAAGTTTGACTTCTTTGCTGATTTCAATGCTCTTTATTTCTTTTTATTGTCTGATTGTTGAGGCTTGGACTTCCAGTACTATGTTGAACAACAGTGGTGAGAGTAGACATCGCTATTATGTTCCTGACTTTAGAGTAGAAGGTCTCAGCTTTTCTCCATCGAGGATGATATTCGCTGTGGGTTTTTGGTATATGGCTTTTATGATACTGAGGCATGTTCCCTCTATCCCTACATGGTGGAGAGTTTTTATCAAGAATGGATGCTATATTTTGTCAAATAATTTTTCTGAATCTATTGAGAGGATCGTGTGGTTCTTATCATTTTATTACTGTACTGTTGGATCCTATTCACTAGTAACTAGGTGAGAATTTTTGCATCCATGTTCATTAGGGATATTGGCCTGTAATTCTCCTTTTTGATGGGGTCTTTGTCTGGTTTGGGGATCAAGGTATGCTGGCCTCATAGAACAACTTTGGAAGTTTCCCTTCCATTTCTATTTTTTGAAACAGTTTCAGAAGAATATGTATTAATTCTTTAAATTTTTGGTAGAATTCCACTGGGAAGCCATCCAGCTCTGGACTCTTGTTTGTTGGGAGATTCTTATTACAGATTCAATTTCTTTGCTCGTTCTGGGTCTGTTCAGGTTTTCTATTTCTTCTTGTTTCAGGTTTGGTAGTTTATAGATTACTAGGAATGCATCATTTTCTTCCAGATTGCCTAATTTGTTGGCACATAATAACTCATTATATTCTCATAATTGTTTGATTTCTTCAGTCTTGGTTGTGATCTCTCCTCTTTCATTCATGATTTTATTTGTTTGGGTCCTTTTTCCTTTCTTTTTTCTTAAATTCAATTAGCCAATATAGTAGTACACCATTAGTTTTTGATATAATGTACAATGATTCATTAGTTGCATATAACACCCAGTGCTCATCACATCACATGCTCTCCTTATTGCCCATCACCGAGTTACCCCACCCCCCCACCTACCTCCCTTTCTGCAACCCTCAGTTTGTTTCTCAAAGTCAAGAATCTCATATGGTTTTTCTCCCTCTCTTATTTCTTCCCCTCAGTTCCCCCATTCTCCTATTGTCCTCTGCACTATTCTTTATGTTACACATATCAGTGAAACCATATAATAACTGTCTTTCTCTGATTGACTTATTTCACTTAATACAATACCCTCCAGTACCATCTTTGTTGATGTAAATGGTAGATATTCACATTTTCTAATGGCTGAGTAATATTCCATTGTATATATGAACCACATTTTTATCCATTCATCTGTTGAAGGACATCTTGGCTCCTTCCACAGTTTGGCTATTGTGGACATCGCTGCTATGAACATTGGGGTGTTTGTGCCCCTTCTTTTCACTACATCTGTATCTCTGGTGTAAATACCTAGTAGTGCAATGGCTGGGTTTTAGGGTAGCTCTATTCTTAACATCTTGAGGAACCTCCATACTGTTTTTCAGTGTGGCTGTAGCAGCTTACATTCCCACCAACAGTGTAGGAGTGTTCCCCTTTCTCCACATCCTCATCAATATGGTTGTTGTTAAGTTTAGCCATTCCAACTGGTGTATGGTGGTATCTCATTGTGGTTTTGGGTCATATTTCCCTGATGGCAAGTGATGTGGAGCAATTTTTTGGACCAGATGAACTTCACAGATATATACAGAACATTCTATCCTAAAATAACAGATTACTCATTCTTCTCAAGTGCACATGGAACTTTCTCCAGAATAGATCACATACTGGGTCACAAATAAGATCTCAACCAATACCAAAAGACTGAGATTACTCCCTGCATATTATCAGACCACAATGCTTTGAAACTGGAACTCTATCACAAGTAAAAATTTGGCAGGAATTCAAACACTTGGAAGTTAAAGAGCATCCTGCTAAACAATGATTGGGTCAAACAGGAAATTAAAGAACTTAAAACAATTCATGCAAACTAATGAAAGTAAAAACACACTGCTACAAAATATATGGGACACTGAAAAGGCAGTCCTAAGAGGGAAGTACATAGCCATCCAAGCCTCTCTCAAAAAATTAGAAAAGTTCCAAATGCACAAGGTAAACTTACACCTAAAGGACATGGAGAAGGAACAGCAGATAAAGCCCAAACCAAGCAGGAGAAAAATAATAATAAATATTAGAGCAGAAATCAATGAAATAGAAACCAGAAAAAAAAGTAGAACAGATCAACGAAACTAGAAGCTGGTTCTTTGAAAGAATTAATAAGATCAATAAACTTCTAGCCAGACTTATCCAAAAGAAAAGAGAAAGGACCCAAATTAATAAAATCATGAATGAAAGGGAAGAGATCACAACTAATACCAAGGAAATAGAAACAGTCATTAGAAATTATTATCAGCAACAATATGCCAACAGATTTAGCAATCTCGAAGAAAAGGATGCATTCCTGGAAACTTATAAACTACAAAGACTGAAACAGGAAGAAATAGACAATCTGATCAGACCAATAACCAGCAAGGAAATTGAAGTGTTAATCAAAAACCTCCCCAAAAATAAGAATCCAGGGCCAGATGGCTTCCCAGGGAAATTCTACCAAACATTAAAAGAAGAGATGTTCTATTCTACTGAAGCTGTTTCAAAAAATAGAAATGAAAGGAAAACTTCAAAACTCATACTATGAGGCCAACATTACCTTGATACCAAAACCAGACAAAGACCCCACCAAAAAGGAGAAGTACAAGCCAATATCCCTAATGAACATGGATGCCAAAATACTCAACAAGACCATAGCCAATAGGATCCAACAGTACATTAAAAAGATTATTCACCACAACCAGGAGGGATTTATTCCTGGGATGTAAGGGTGGTTCAACATTTACAAATCAATCAATGTGATAGATCACATTAATAGAAGAAAAGACAAGAACCATATAATCCTCTCAATTGATGCAGAAAAAGCATTTGACAAAATACAGCATCCTTTCTTAATGAAAACTCTTCAGAATGTAGGGATAGAGGGAACATACCTCAATATCATAAAAGCTATCTATGAAAAGCTCACAGTGAATATCATTCTCAATGGAGAAAAATTGACAGCTTTTCCCTTAAGGTCAGGAACACGACAGGAATGCCCACTTGCACCACTATTGGTCAACATAGTGCTAGAAGTCCTAGCCTCAACATTCAGCCAACAAAAAGAAACAAAAGGCATTCAAATTGGCAAAGAAGAAGTCAAACTCTCTCTCTTCGCAGATGACATGATACTTTATGTGGAAACCCCAAAAGACTCCACCCCAAAATTGTTAGAATTCATATAGCAATTCAGCAATGTGGCAGGATATAAAATCAATGCACAGAAATCAGTTGCATTTCTATACACTAACAATGTGACTGAAGTAAGAGAAATTAAGGAATTGATCCCATTTTCAATTGCACCAAAACCCGTAAGATACCTAGGCAATAAACCTTTCTCTTTTCTTTTTGATAAATCTGGCTAGAGGCTTATCAATCTCATTAATTCTTTCAAAGAACCAGCTCCTGGTTTCGTTGATCTGTTCTACTGTGTTTTTTTTTTTTTTTTCATTTCTATTTCATTGATTTCTACTCTAATATTTATTATTTCTCGTCTCCTGCTGGATTTAGGTTTTATTGGTTGCCCTTTTTCCAGCTCTTTTAGGTGTAATGTTAGGTTGTGTATTTGAGACTTTTCTTGGTTCTTGAGAAAGGCCTGTATTGCTATATACCTCCCTCTTAGGATTGCCTTTGCTGCATCCAAAAGG
Organism: Phoca vitulina; assembly: GCF_004348235.1. NCBI lineage: Eukaryota > Metazoa > Chordata > Mammalia > Carnivora > Phocidae > Phoca > Phoca vitulina. The sequence continues at coordinate 1,188,037 of NW_022589817.1, forward strand.
TTCTGAACTGTTGTGTTTTCCTTTTCATTTGCTTCCATGCAGTTTTTTTTTTTTTTTTTTTAGTTCTTTTTTAATTTCCTGGTTGACCCATTCATTCTTTAGTAGGAT
>NW_022589817.1:1188244-1194134 GCF_004348235.1 Phoca vitulina
TAATTTCCTGGTTGACCCATTCATTCTTTAGTAGGATGCTATTTAACATTCATGTATTTGTGGTCCTTCTAATTTTTTTCTTGTAGTTGACTTCAAGTTTTAAAGCACTGTGGTCTGAAAATATGCATGGAATAATATGAATCTTTTTGTACCCAGTTGAGACCTGATTTGTGACTCGGTATGTGATCTATTCTGGAGAATGTTCCATGTGCACTGGAGAAGAATGTGTATTCTTCTGCTTTAGGTAGAAATGCTGTGAATATATCTCTTAAGTCCATCTGGTGCAGTGTGTCTTTCAAAACCGTTGTTTACTTGTTGATCTTCTGCTTAGATGATCTGTCCATTGCTGTGAGCACAGTGTTAATTTCCCCTATTGTTATTATATTATTATCAATGTTTTTCTTTAATTTTGTTATTAAGTGGTTTATATATTTGGCTGCTCCCAAATTAGGGGCATAAATATTTATAATTGTTAGATCTTCTTGTTGAATAGATTGCTTTATTATGATATAGTGTCCTTCTTCATCTCTTACTACAGTCTTTGGTTTAAAATCTAGTTTGTCTGTTATAGGGATTGCTACTCTAGCTAGCTTTCTTTTGATGTACATTGGCATGATAAATTGTTGTCCACCCCCTCATTTTCAATCTGGAGGTGTCTTCAGGTCTAAACTAAGTTTCCTGTAAGCAGCATATTGATGGGTCTTGTATTTTTATCCATTCCGATACCCTATGTCTTTTGATTAGAGAATTTAGTCCATTTACGTTCAGAGTAATTACTGAAAGATATGAATTTAGTGCCATGTTATTACCTTAAAAGTCACTGTTCCTGTAAATTGTCTGTGTTCCTTTCTCGTCTTTGTGACTTTTGGGCTCTCTCTTCAATCAAAGGATCCCCTTTAATATTTCTTGCAGGGCTGGTTTAGTGTTCACAAATTCCTTTATTTTTTGATTCTTGTGGAAACTCTTTATCTCCCCTTCTATTGTGAATGACAGTCTTGCTGGATAGAATATTCTTGGCTCCATATTTTTCCCATTTAGCATGGTGACTATATGATGCCAGTCCTTTCTGGCCTGCCAGGTCTCTGTGGACACATCTGCTGCCAGCCTAATATGTCTACCCTTGTACTTAAGGACCTCCTTCCCCAAGCTGCATTTTAGATTTTGTCTTTATATTTGAAATTTGCAAGTTTCACTTTTATATGTTGATGTGTTGACCTATTTTTATTGATTTTGAGGGAGGTTCTCTGTGCCTCCTGGACTTGAATGGCTGTTTCCTTCCCCAGATTAGGGAAGTTCTCAGCTATAAGTTGTCCAAATAAACCTTCTGTCCTTCTCTCACACTCTTCATCTTCTGGGACCTCTATTACCTGGACATTATTTTGCTTTATCTAATTGCTGAGTTCTCAAAGTCTCCCTTGGTGAATCAGTAGTTGTCATTCTCTCTTCTTTTCAGCTTCCTTATTTTCTATATTTTTGTCTTCTATATCATTGACTCTCTCTTCTGCCTCATTTATCTTCACTGCTAAAGCCTCCATTTGTGATTGCAACTCAGTAAGAGCATTTTAAATTCTGATTATATTTTAGTTATTTTATTTCTACAGTAAGGGATTCTCTACTGTCTTCTATGCTTTTTTCCAAGCCCAGCTAGTATCTTTATAATTGTTGTTTTAAATTCTAGTTGACACATTTTACTTATATACATATTGATTAAATCCCTGGTGCTGAGTATTACGTCATGTTCTTTCTTTTGGGGTGAATTTCTCCCTCTAGTCATTACGTCCAGAAAAAAAAGGAGGAAAGAAAAAAAAAAGAAAAAAACCCTGCAAAAATAGCAATAAGAACAGGAGTATAAACAACAAAAACTTCAGGAAGTATTTCTGGTATATGCTGTGCACACTCTGCTATTTGACTGCTCTTTCCCACTGTTCATTCTTCTATGGAGTTCCTTCTTGCTTGTAGTAGGGAGTGTTTGGATCTTTAAGTAGGTGTGTTTTGAATTGTTTGACAAGATAAGCCTCTAATCTTCCATGTCCTCTCCCTCCAGCTGTGTAGATTGTTTCTTTAATCCTCAGATCATCTTCCTAGTTGTTCAAAATAGTTGAATGTTGATCTAGCTGTATTCAAAGGACCAGGCAATTTCAGGGTCCTCTACTACTCTGCCATCTTAACCCCAATATTGTTATCTCTTTTTTAAGGATTTCATTTTTAAGTAACTCCACACCCAGTGTAGGGCTCAAACTCACAACCATGAGAACAAGAGTCACATGCTCTACCAAATGAGCCAGCCAGGTGCCCCTACAAGAAACTCATTTTAGACCTAAAGACACTTGATGATTGAAAGTGAAGGAATGGAAAAAGGTCTATCATGCAAATGGATGTCAAAAGAAAGCTAGATTAGCAATACTTATATTAAACAAAATAGTCTTTTAAAAAAGACTGTAGCAAGAGAGAAAGGACACTATATGATATAAAGGGGACAACAAGAAGATGTAATTGTAAACATTTATTCACCCAACCTCTGTGCACCCAAATACATAAAACTGTTAATAACAAACATAAGGGAACTAATAGATAACAGTATAATAATAGTAGGGGACTTTAACACCCTACTTACATCAATAGACAGATAACTAAACAGAAAATCAACAAGGAAAAAAAGCTTTGAATGACACACTGGAACAGATTAATTTAATAGATATATTCAGAACAGTCCATCCTAAAACAGCAGAATGCACATTCTTTTCAAGTGCACATGTAACATTCTCCAGAATAGATCATGTATTCAGTCACAAAACAGGCCTCATCAAATACAAAAAGACTGAAGTCATACCGTGAATCTTTTCTGACCATGACACTATAAAACTAGAAATCAACCACACAAAAAAAATAATAATAAGGAAAGACCAGAAATACTTGGAGGTTAAATAATGTGTTACTATACAATGAATGCATCAACTAGGAAACAAAAGAAAAAAAAATTAAAAAGTACATGGAAACAAATGAAAATTTAACTACAATGGTTCAAAGCCTTTAGGCAATAAAAGTGGTTCTAAGATGGAAGTTAATAGCAATACAAGTCTACCTCAAGATGCAAAAAAATCTCAAACAACCTAACCCCACACCTAAAGGAGCTTAAAGAACAACAAATGAAGCCTAAACCCAGCAGAAGGAGAAAAATAATGAAGATTAGAGGAGAAATAAATGATTAAAAAATAAAACAGATCAGTGGAACCAGGAGCTGGTTCTTTGAAAAAAATAATAAAATTGATAAACCTCTAGCCAGTGTTATCAATAAAAAAAGAAAGGACCCAGATACATAAAATCATTAATGAAAGAGGAGAGATCACATCCAACACTTGGAGAAATACAAACAATTATAAGAGAATATTATGGCCAACTATATGCCAACAAATCAGGCAATCTGGAAAGAATGGAGAAATCCCTAGAAACATATAAGCTACCAGAACTAATACAGGAAGAAATAGAAAATTTGATCAGACTTCTAAACTGCAAATAAATAAAATCAATAATTAAAAAAAAAAAAAAAACCAACAGACAAAACTCCAGGGCCAAACAGCTTCACAGGTGAATTCTACCAAACATTTAGAGAAGAGTTAGTACTTCTCAAACTATTCCAAAAAATAAAAAATGAAGGAAAATGTCCAAACTCATTCTATAAGCCTGCTAGCATTACCCCAATACTAAAAGCAGATAAAGACAATGAAAATGGGAACTACAGCCAATATCCCTGATGAACAAAGATGCAAAACTCCTCAATAAAAATACTAGTAAACCAAATCCATCAATACATTAAAAACTTTTTTTTCACCACGATCAAGTGGGATTTATTCCTGAGTTGCAAAGGTGGTTCCACATTCTCAAATAAATCAATGTAATACACACCACATTAATAAAAGAAAGGATAAGAACTATATGATCATTTCAATAGCTGCAGAAAATCATTTGACAAGGTACAACACCCATTCATGATAAAAACTCCCAACAAAATAGGTTTAGAGGGAACATACCTGAACATATAAAAGGTCATTTATGAAAAACCCACAGAGGGTTACCAATGGGGAGGGTGGTGGGTCAATGCATTAAATAGGTGATGGGGATTAAGGAGTGCACTTATGATGATCACTGGGTGATGTATGGAATTGTTGAGTCAGTATATTGTACACTTGAAATTAATATAACACTGTTAAATAACTGGAATTAAAATGAAAAAATAAAAAAAATCATGGCAATGATCACAATGCAGTAAATTTAATTTTTTGTATAAAGGATATTGATATTAATGTAACCTTAATGGTCAAATTCCATAGAAATACAGGGTGTCAGAGTTTCTTTTTTTAAGATTTTATTTATTTATTTGACAGAATGAGAGAGAGAGAGAGAAAGAGAGAGAGGGAGGGAGGGAGCACAAGCAGGGGGAGCATCAGGCAGAGACAGAGGGAACTGTCTTTTATTTCCTAGCTGAGCAAGGAGCCTGACATGGGGCTTGATCCCAGAACCCTGGGATCATGACCTGAGCCAAAGGCAGATGCTTAACCGACTGAGCCACCCAGGTGACCCCAAGGAGTCAGAGTTTCAAGAAATCTCCAAGTTGAACACTTCAAGTTTTAAATAGGATAGTCTCACGTCTGGTTTAGATCTGCTCCATTAGCATTTATTGATACCAACACTGACCAATTTTTAGATGTTGTGCAGGAATGCATAAGGAACATAGAAATGATGATGACAAGGTCATTGCTACCGAGGATCTTACAATGTGGAAGTGGGAGGACAGTGGACAAACTGCCTGATTGATGAACTTTATGGATAATTACCTGTGGGCCAAACTCTGCACTTGGTTATTTCCCAAATACCTTGAGAAGTAAGTGTCAAAATCCCCCTTCTACAGGTGAGGAAATGAAATAAAAGGGTTTAAGTAACTAAGCCTACTAAATGGTAGAGGTGGAGTTCTCTGGCAACACATTATTTATATGACAGATGTTCAAATGTAGCTATCATTCATTATGAGACATGTTTATAAAGCTTTCTTACCCCTTAAACTATAGTTAATGATTGCTCCTCCATGTTCCTAGCTCCTGAAAGATCTCTCTGTCATCTATGCCCAGTGCAGAGCTTCAAACCTGCTACTCGGTAAAGTGGTAATGACACATATTCTTTGATTTGATTTGATTGATTCTTTTTACTTATTTTTCGCTTTTTAAGTTTTTATTTCAATTTCAGTTAGCTAACATACAATGTTATATTAATTTCAAGTGTACAATATGGAAACTCAACAATTTCATATATCACCTGCTGCTCATCACAAATGCACTCCTTAATCTTCATCACCTGTTTAATCCATTCCTCCATCCCCCTCCTCTCTGGCAACCAGTTTGCTCTCTATAACTAAAAGTCTGTTTCTTTGTCTCTCTCTTTTTTCCCCCTTTGCTCATTTGTTTTGCTTCTTGAATTCCATATATGAGTGAAATCATGTGGTATTTGTCTTTCTCTGACTGATTTATTTTACTTAACATTATACTCTCTAGCATCATCCATGTTGCTGCAAATAATAAGAATCCATTCATTTTTGGGTGCCTGGGTGGCTCAGTCATTAAGGGTCTGCCTTCGGCTCAGGTCATGATCCCAGGGTCCTGGGATCGAGTCCCACATCGGGCTCCCTGCTCGGCAGGAAGCCTGCTTCTCCCTCTCCCACTCCCGCTGCTTGTGCTCCTGCTCTCGCTCTCTCTCTCTCTGTCAAATAAATAAATAAAATCTTAAAAAAAAGAATCCATTCATTTTTTATGGCTGAGTAATATCCCATTATATATATATATATATATATATATATATATATATACACACACACACACACACACACACACACACACACACA
>NW_022589817.1:1194234-1235765 GCF_004348235.1 Phoca vitulina
TATATATATATATATATATATACACACACACACACACACACACATACCTCCCCTTCTTTATCCATTCATCAATTGATGGACTCTTGGGTTGCTTCCATAATTTGGCTATTGTGCATAATGCTGCAATAAACATAGAGGTGCATGTATCCCTTTGAATTAGTGTTTTTATAATCTTTGGGTAAATACCCAATAGTGCAACTGCTGGATCATAGGGTAGTTTTATCTTTAACTTTTTGAGGAACCTCCATACTGTTTTCCAGAGTGGCTGCACCAGTTTGCACTCCCACCAACAGTGCAAGAGGGTTCCTTTTCCTCCACATCCTCACTAACACCTTTTATTCCTTAAGCTGTTGATTTTAGCCATTCTGACAGTTGTGAAGTGATATCTCATTGTAGTTTTGACTTGAATTTCCCTGATGGTAAATGAGGATGAACATTTTTTTCATGTGACTGTTGGCCATCTGTATGTCTTCTTTGGAGAAATGTCTGTTCGTATAATCTACTTATTTTTTTAAAAAATATTTATTTATTTATTTATTTATTTATTTATTTATTTATTTAGAATGTGAGTGATGGGGCAGGGCAGAGGGAGGAGAGGGAATCTCAAGCAGACTCCGTGCTGAGTGCAGAGGCTGATGTGGGGCTCAATCTCATGACCCCGAGATCATGACTTGAGCTGAAATCAAGAGTCAGACACTTAACCAACTGAGCCACCCAGGTGCCCCTCTTCTGCCCATTTTTTAAAGGAATTTATTTATAGAAAAAGAGAGAGAGAGAGAATGGGGGGAGGTGGAGAGGGAGAGGGAGAAGCAGACTCACCACTGAGCAGGGAGCCCAACATGGGGCTCCATCTTGGGACTCTGGGATCATGACCTCAGCTGAAGGCAGACACTTAACCGACTGAGCCACCCAGGGAACCCTCTTCTGCCCAATTTTAAATTGGATTATTTGTTTTTTGGTATTGAGTTTTAAAAGTTCTTTACATTTTTCGGATACTAACCCTTTATTGGATATGTCATTTGCAAATATTGTCTCCAATTCCGTAGGTTGCCTTTCAGTTTTGTTGATGGTTTCTTTTGCTGGGCAGAAGTTTGTTATCCTGATGAAGTCCCAAAAGTTTATTTTTGCTTTTTGTTTCCCTTGCCTCAGAAGACTTATCTAGAAGTTGCTATGGCTGATGTCAAAGAGGTTACTGTCCGTATTGTCTTCTAGGATTTTTATGGTTGCAGAACTCACATTTAGGTCTTTAATTGACTTTGAATTTATTTTTGTGGATGGTGTAAGAAAGTGGTCAAGTTTCTTTCTCTTGCATGTTGCTGTACAGTTTTCCCAACACCACTTGTTGAAGAGAGTGTCTTTTTCCCATTTGGTATTCTTTCCTGCTTTGTGGAAGATTAATTGACCATAAGTTGTAGGTTCATTTCTGGGTTTTCTATTTTGTTCCACTGATTGATATGTCTATTTTTATGTCAGTACCATATTGTTTTTTTAAGATTTATTTATGTATTTTAGAGACAGAGAGAGAGGGGGGGATGGGTAGAAGGAAAGGGAGAGAGAGAATCCCAAGCAGATTTCCAGCTGAGCATGGAGCCAACATGGGGCTTGATCTTATGACCCTGAGATCATGACCTGAGCCAAAATCAAGAGTCAGACACTTAACCGACTGAGTCACCCAGGCACCCCATTACCATATTGTTTTGATTACTACAGCTTTGTAATATAAGTTGAAGTCTGGAATTGTGATGTCTCCAGCTTTGCTTTTCTTTTTCAAGATTGCTTTGGCTATTCGAGGTCCTCCTTCCATACAAATTTTAGGATTGTTTGTTCTAGTTCTTTGAAAATTGCTGTTGGTATTTAGATATGGATTGCATTACATGTGTAGATTGCTTTGGGTAGTATAGACATCTTAACAATATTTGTTCTTCCAATCCATGGGCATGGAATGTATTTCCATTTCTTTGTGTCATCTTCAATTTCTTTCATCAGTTTTTTATACTTTTCAGAGTACAGTTCTTTCACCTCTTTGATTAGGTTTATTCCTAGGTATCTTATTATTTTTGGTGCAGTTATAAATGGCATTGTTTTCTTAACTTCTCTTTCTGTTGTGGCTTCAACTAATATAACTTACGTTAATTAAGTGGAAGTAAAATAAAAACTTAAAAATCAATGAAATAGAAATCAGAGAACAATAGATAATTCAATAAAAGAAACAGTTCTTTGTGAAGTCAATAAAATTGATAAACTTCTACTCAGATGATCAGAATAATAAGACATAAGACACACATAATCAATGTCAGGAATGAGAGTGTTGGAAATTCTAGAGATATTCAAAGGATAGGGGAATATTATGAAGAACTTCATGCTAATAAATTACACTTAGATTAGATGGACAATTCCTTGAAGGATACAAATAGCAAAGTTCACTCAAGAATAAATAGATAACCTATATGATCTTACATTTAATGAAGAAATTGAATTTATAGTTTAGAACCATGCCACAAATAAACTACAGGCCTAAGTGGATTTGCTATTGAATGCTATCAAACATTTAAGGAAGAAATAATTCCTTTTCTATAAATTATTCTAGTAATTGAAGATGGACCACTTCCCCACTCATTCTGCTCCCAGGATACATAATAATTCCTTCGATATGCCACCAAAGGCATTATCCACAAAAAGGAAAAAATGGTAATTTGACTGTATCAAAATTTAAAACCTTTTATCTTTAAAAGACATTTTTTAAAAAGATTTTATTTATTTATTTGACAGAGAGAGACACAGTGAGAGGGAACACAAGCAGGGGGAGTGGGAGAGGGAGAAGCAGGCTTCCTGCTGAGCAGGGAGCCTGATGTGGGGCTTGATCCCAGGACCCTGGGATCATGACCTGAGCCAAAGGCAGACGCTTAATGACTGAGCCACCCAGGTGCCCCTATCTTTAAAAGACATTAAGAAAATGAAAGAGAAGGCAGCAACTGGGATAAAATATTTGCAAATCATATAACTTATAAACCATTTGCATCTAGAATATATGCAAAACACTTGGAACTCATTAATTTAAAAAATGAGCAGCTACCCAATAAACACATGGGCCAAAGATTTGAACACATCCTTCACCAAAGAAGATCTATGGATAGTAGATAAGCACACGAAAGTGTGCTCAACATAAATTGTGGTGTTGTGGTGTGTCCCCATAAATACTACTCAGAAAATAAAAACTATTGATGTACAAACATCATGGATGAATCTCACAATAATTATGCTGAGCAGAAGAAGCTAGACCAACAAAAAGTAAGTATTGTTTGTTTCCATTTATATTAAATGCAAGAAACATAACATAAACTATTGTGATAGAAAGCAGATCGGTGTTTATCTGCGGATGTGAAAGGGATAAGGAGGAGCTGTAAGAAGAGATTACAAAGGGACATAGGAAACTTGGTGGTGAAGGATATAATCATTTATCCTAGTTATGATGAGGTTTCACATGTATACATCTGTCAAAACTTACCAAATTTTATACTTTATGTGTAGTTTGTTGTTTACCAAGTATATCTCAAAAACTGTAATAAAAACAAGGAGATATGGTATCTCACCTATCAGACTGCTAATTTGTAATATACTTGAAAATGCTTGAGGCTGGTGTTAGATGTGGTGAAACAGTTACTCTTCACACACTGCTTGTGGTGCTATGAAATGACACAACCATTCAAGGAAGTCAGCCTAGATATATGCATCAATATTTAAACATGCAAAAACATCTGAACTAGAAACTCTATGACTGGAAATACATTCTAACTAAGTAAATGGTTATATGTACAAATGTGTATGATCAGCATGATGACAATAGCATTGCTTCTAAATGTGAGCAAATACTTTACATATTTAGCAGTAGGTTTATAGTGGAATAAATTATGATGCATCTATTGAGTATAATACGATGAACTAAAAGCTCTGTGTGTATTTTGAGACCATCAGATTATGCATATAAAGGCAATAAAACTTGGCTTAACATAACTAAAATCCCTGTAAGTGTGTTCAGTTTGGCTTCTAGGTCTTCAAATATATTGTTCCATTTGTATGTAATACTTTCCCTGACCTTTCCCCTGCTTAATTCCTGAACTTTCAGGTCTCAGCCTAAAGGTCATTTATTTACTCAGAAGTACCTTCCCTGATTACATTAAATTAGGCTGATTTCCCCTGCTTCATGCCCATATGCCTCACCCAAGATTCTCCTAATCAAAGAGCACCTGTAATGCTCAGCTTTTTCAATTCTCTGTCTTCACTAATAGACTGTGACCTCACCCTTAAAATACCAATGAGTAGACAGTTGCCTGGCATGTGATAAATGCTCAGTAATTATTATTCCTACGTGAATACAGTGCCTGGTACATAGTAGGTATTCAATAAATGGTAACTATTGTTACTGCTACTACTATTTTATTCTATATCAGATGCTATGGGAGATAAGAAATAGGAACTCAATGAGAATATCACAAGTTGCTCAACAGCAAGGGAAATTTAGATGCTGAGGGCAAATCCTGAGGATGGTGTTGAATTTTTAGATATGACTGGAGCACATTTTATGAGAACACCTACTCAGCAGCCCAGAAAAAGCTATTATTAATTGTATGTGTACCACAAACCAGACCTTATTCTAAATGCTTTATGTGTTATTAACTCATTTCCTCCTCAAAACAAGAGCTTCTACCAGAAAGGTATATCCTTACATGATTTTACAGATGAGGACACCAAGGCACAGAAAGGGTCAGTATCTTTCCAATATTCACAGTCTCGTGTATGGTAGAAATCAGAATTGATCCCTGGTATTCTCCCTTCAGAGTTCATGCCTTTAACCACTGTGTACTACTACTTCCCCCTAGATGACCAGAAGTGGAGACACTGCGGAATTTTTTTTTTTTTTTATGGCTAAGGAGAGTTGAGTTGTATTATACAGTTTTATAAATGAGGCAGGGAGCAAAAGAGTCCATGGAAGATGATATAGTGAGTAAAGGGTCTGGTACTGGGGTGCAGATATTCTGCCTAACAATCCAGTGTTCTCCATGGGGTCATCACTTTACCTATTTCCTCTGGTGTTTATTTCTGCAGGACAGATGATTATACACAGTTAACCTAAAAAGTAAGAGAATTGTACAGAAAGCATGCATTTTCTTGTGGAATGGCACAAGGCTTTTTTTCACAGAACAGGATATCTGTCAAAGTTTGAAATTTAATTATATGTAGCCAGTAAAATGTTTATGTAGATGTATTTTTACCATGGGAATATTGTTTGGAAAAATTATGGAAGATCGAAATGGGCTTTGGCAATTTGAGTGACTTTATTTGTCAACATGGTTTATCGTGATCACATAGGACATACTACATAGCAGAAGGAAAAATAAAAGAAAATATAAAACTCCAAAATTGTCATAAATTGGTGGGATGAAGGAAAGGGGGAACTCCCAGCCTTTTGTTCCTCCAGGGGCAATCTCAAGACCTAACTTTTTGCTCCAAGTTCAGAATCCCTTCCAAATATTTTTCCTCACTGAAGTCACCAGTTTCTGTTTTCTTGATATCTCAAATCCTGGCTATAGAAACTTCATCCAAAAAAAAAAAGAAAGAAACCTCATCCACTTAGCAGCACTCCCTGCAGCTAATCAGAGGAGCTTGAATTGAAGATCTGTCATGTGGCATGGAGAATCACATAACATAAAGAGAGTGAGGGTTTGGAGTGCACAGACACCTTTGTGTATAAATGTACAGAAAAGGGTATAAGAAAAAAAACTAAAGAAAATTAACAGCAGTTATCTCTGGTCAGGTTGGTGAAACCATGTGAAGTCCATTTGTTTAGGGAGCACAGGTACTCAAAGTTTATGACAAAAAAGGACCCCTCAAAAATCTCTAATGTCATAATCCACTTTTGGCATATGGTTTGCACTCATGTAACCACAAATACTTCTATCTACAAGGGGAGGTAAAAACCAGGCTTGGCTGGAAACTGGAATTTGTAAACAGAAGTATCTCTGGCAAGAAATACTGAATGCAATGGATAGAGGTTAGTGTGTAATTGTGAACTGGTTGGGAGTGGGAAAGGCACAGAACAGTTTGGAACCTGGTACAGCCTCTGCATTTCCCACTTCCTGAAAATTTTCTCTTAACTCTTCTCCTGATATGATTGTAGGTGTGTTTATTTCTGGGAAGTAAGATGTCTGAAGGAGTTAAGTTTGTGTTTTATAGTCTGAATATTTGTGTTTCTCCACAATTCACATTTTGAAGTCCTAACTCCCAGTGTGACTGTATGTGAAGACGGGGCCTCTATGGAAGAAATTAAGGTTAAAAGAGTTCTGATCCCATAGGATTAATGTTCTTATAAGAAGAGACACTGGAGAGCTTGCTCACTCTCTCTGTGGGTGTAAAAAGAGGTCACAGACAGAAGCAGACATGTGCAAGCCAGGAAGACAGCCTTCACCAGAAAGCAACCCTACTGGACCTTGATCTGGGACTTTTAGTCTCCAGAACTGCAATAAAATAAATTTCTGTTGTTTAAGCTTCTCAGTCTATGGTATTTTGTTATGGAAGCCTCAGAAGATTAAGACAATGGAGGTTAGGAGGCAGTGTCTGAGAAGAAGAACCATGATTTAGAAATGTCTCATATTTTTGAACCTGAACCAATGAACTTTTCACTATTGAAAATAATTAAAGAGCTTTACTCGCTTGAGTGCAGAGTAACAATATAATATTACCTTGCTAAAACAGAAATGTTATTTGACTTTTTCCAGAGTTTTCGAAGCCAAGTCTTAAAATGATATTCTGCACACAACATCTTACTGAGAGATTACTACAGGAATAATAAAAGAAAATGGACTCTTTTTTAAATATAAAAAAAGACCATTAAATCAATTTTACTCTTCACTTAATTCTTTTTTCATGTCTTACAATGCTTTCTAAACATTGTGAGTTCTCATTTTCTTCCTAAGCCCTAAATGTTAAGCTTGATAATTCTTATTATTTTTTTTTTTTTAAAGATTTTATTTATTTATTTGAGAGAGGATGAGAGGAGAGAGAGAGCACATGAGAGGGGGGAGGGTCAGAGGGAGAAGCAGACTCCCTGCTGAGCAGGGAGCCCGATGCGGGACTCGATCCCGGGACTCCAGGATCATGACCTGAGCCGAAGGCAGTCGCTTAACCAACTGAGCCACCCAGGCGCCCTGATAATTCTTATTATTATTCATGAATTCAACCTGGGTGAGCCCGTCCTTTTACTTTGATTTATCATCTATGCGTTGCTGATTCCTGAATCTCAAACTGTGGTGTGAATATCTTTAGAAGTTCTAGACTGGGGGGAGGAGCAAGATGGCAGAGGACTAGGAGACCTAAATTTCGTCTGGTCCCAGGAGTTCAGCTAGATAGGGATGAAACCATTCTGAACACCTATGAACTCAACAGGAGATCGAAGAAAAGAATAGCAGCAACTCTCTGAACAGAAAAGCAACCACTTTCTGGAAGGTAGGACGTGTGGAGAAGTGAATCTGAGGCGATATTCGGGAAGATAGACGGCAGGGAAAGGGGCCTCCATCAGCCTCTACTAGCAAGTGTTAGAGCAGCAGAGCACAAAATCGGAACTTTTAGAAGTCTGCTCCACTGAGGGACGTTGCTCCAGTGGCTAAGCGGGGGGTGGAACTCTCCCTGGGACAGTGTGGTCTCAGGACCCTCAGGGTCATAGAAAGACCGGGGGTGCCTGAGTGTGGCAGAGCTCCCAGGTATCAGAGCAGGGAAGCTGGCTACAGAGATGGAGCCAAAGAGTGAGTTCTCAGCTTGTGGTTGCCATAAACCATGATCTGCGGCACAGTCAGGCCGCTGCTCTTCCAGCAGGGACCCAACAAGCAGCAGATCTGGGGAGACACCCCTTCCTCCCCCAGGAAGAGTGGTGCGGGAGTGCACCACAGGGATCTGCTGGGTTTAGAGACTCCAAACGGGGTCATGTGCCAGAGATAGAAATGCTCAGTCACAGGCCGGGTGAGCACGGAGTGTGGCCAGAGATCAGGGAGATGGGAGTGATTGACTGCTTTTCTCTTGGGGCTCACTGAGGAGTGGGGACCCAAGTTCTCGGCTCCTCCTTGTGGAGATTGGGAGGCTGCCATTTTCATTCTCCTCTTCCAAAGCTGTATGGAAAGCTTGCAGGGAAGAAAAGCTCCCGAGAGCAAACCAGAGCAAATTACTTAGCCCGGCCCTGGCAAGGGTGGGGCAATACCCCCTCTGGCAAAGACAATTGAAAACCATGGACCAGGCCCCTCCCCCAGAAGATCATCAAGAACAGCCAGCCAAGACCAAGTTTACTGATAAATGAGAACGGAAGAACTGCAGCACTAGGGGAATACAGCACATAGAATTCATGGCTTTCCGCCCCCTCCCCCTGATTCTTTAGTCTTTCAAAGTAAATTTTTTAAATTTTCTTTTCTTTTTCTTTTTTCTTTTTTTTGGGGGGGGAATTTTTCTTTTTTCCTTTTTCAACCAATATCTTATCAATCCCTTTTTAAAAAATCTTTTTTATTTTTCATTTTTAGAGTCATATTCTATCCCTTCATACTATTTAGCCTTATTTTTGGTATATATATAATTTGCCCTCTCTTTAAAATTTTGGGATACAGTTTCTTCCAACAGACAAAAATATACCATAAATCTCTAGTGTATGGCTTTGTTCTAGTCTCCTGCCTGATCACATTCTCTCCCTTCTTTTTTTAATTGCACTTCTTTCTTTTTTCAACAACTTGCTATGTTATCAATTCCTTTTATAAAATCTTTTATAATTTTCATCTTTACAGTCATATTCCATCCCTTCATCATATTTACCCTTATTTTTGTACATATGTAAGCTTTTCTTTCTTTAAAATTTTGGAGGCAATTTCTTCTAATGGACCAAAATAGGCCCAAAATCTACAGTGTGGCACTGATCTATGCACCAGCCTGATCATATTTGATCATATTCTTTTTTTCCCCTTTCTTTCCCTTTCTTTTCCCCTCGTTTCAGGTCTCTTCTGATTTGTTTAGTGTATATGTTTCTGGGGTGGTTGTTACCCTGTTAGCATTTTGTTCTCTCATTCATCTATTCTCCTCTGGACAAAATGACAAGACAGAAAAAATCACCTCATAAGAAAGAACAAGAGGCAGTACCGACTACCAAGGACCTAATCAATACGGACAATAGTAAGATGTCAGAACTAGAGTTCAGAATGACGATTTTAAAGATACGAGCTGGGCTTGAATAAAGCATGGAAGATAGAGAAACCCTGTCTGGAGAAACAAAAGAACTAAAATCTAACCAAGTCGAAATCAAAAAGGCTATTAATGAGGTGCAATAAAAAATGGAGGCTCTAACTGCTAGGATAAATGAGGCAGAAGAGATTTTAGTGATATAGAAGACCAAATGATGGAGAATAAAGAAGCTGAGAAAAAGAGATAAACAGCTACTGGATCCCAAGGGGAGAATTCAAGAGATAAGTGATACCATAAGATGAAACAATATTAGAATAATTGGGATCGCAGAAGAAGAAGAAAGAGAGAGAGGGGCAGAAGGTATGTTGGAGCACATTTTAGCAGAGAACTTCCCTAATTTGGGGAAGGAAACAAGGATCAAAATCCAGGGGCACAGAGAAACCTGCTCAAAATCAATAAAAAAGGTCAACACCCCAACATCTAATAGTAAAACTTACGAGTCTCAGAGACAAAGAAAAAATCCTGAAAGCAGCTCAGGAGAAGAGATCTGTAACCTACAATGGTAGAAACATTAGATTGGCAACAGACTTATCCACAGAGACCTGGCAGGCCAGAAAGGATTGGCATGATATATTCAGAGTACTAAATGAGAAAAATATGCAGCCAAGAATACTATATCCAGCTAGGCTGTCATTGAAAATAGAAGGAGAGATAAAAAGCTTCCAGAACAAACAAAAACTAAAGGAATTTGCAAACAAAAAAACCAGCCCTACAAGAAAAATTGAAAGGGGTCCTCTAAGCAAAGAGAGAGCCAAAAAGCAACATAGACCCGAAAGGAACACAGACAATATACAGTAACAGTCACCTTACTGGCAATACAATGGCACTAAATTCATATCTTTCAATAGTTATCCTGAATGTAAATGGGCTAAATGCCCCACTCAAAAGACACAGGCTACCAGATTGGATAAAAAAACAAGACCCATCGATATGCTGTCTGCAAGAGACTCATTTTAGACCCAAAGACACCTCCAGATTTAAAGTGAGGGTGTGGAAAACCATTTACCATGCTAAT
Organism: Phoca vitulina; assembly: GCF_004348235.1. NCBI lineage: Eukaryota > Metazoa > Chordata > Mammalia > Carnivora > Phocidae > Phoca > Phoca vitulina. Next base: position 1,204,517 of record NW_022589817.1, read on the forward strand.
GGGCACCAAAAGAAAGCTGGGGTGGCAATCCTTATATCAGACAAATAAGATTTTAAACCAAAGACTGTAATAAGAGATGAGGAAGGACACTATATCCTACTTAAAGGGTTTCTCCAACAAGAAGATCTAACAACTGTAAATATCTATGCCCCTAACATGGGAGCAGCCAATTATATAAGGCAATTAATAACAAAAAAAGAAACACATTGACAACAATACAATAATAGTGGGGGACTTCAACACCCCCCTCACTGAAATGGACAGATCATCTAAGCAAAAGATCAACAAGGAAATAAAGACTTTAAATGACACACTGGACCAAATGGACTTCACAGACATATTCAGAATATTCCATCCCAAAGCAACGGAATACACATTCTTCTCTAGTGCCCATGGAACATTCTCAAGAATAGATCACATCCTAGGTCACAAATCAGGTCTCAACCAGTACCAAAAGTTTGGGATCACTCCCTGCATATTTTCAGACCACAATGCTTTGAAACTAGAACTCAATCACAAGAGGAAAGTTGGAAAGAACTCAAATACATGGAGGTTAAAGAGCATCCTACTAAAGAATGAATGTGTCAACCAGGAAATTAAAGAAGAATTTTAAAAAATTATGGAAACACATGAAAATGAAAACACAACTGTTCAAAATCTTTGGGATGCAGCAAAGGTAGTCCTAAGAGGAAAGTATATAGCAATACAAGCCTTTCTCAAGAAACAAGAAAGGTCTCAAATACACAACCTAACCCTACACCTAAAGGAGCTGGAGAAAGAACAGCAAATAAAGCCTAAACCCAGCAGGAGAAGAGAAATAATAAAGATCAGAGCAGAAATAAAAGAAATAGAAACCAAAAGAACAGTAGAATAGATCAACGAAACTAGGAGCTGGTTCTTTGATAGAATTAACAAGATTGATAAACCCCTGGCCAGACTTATCAAAAAGAAAAGAGAAATGACCCAAATCAACAAAATCATGAATGAAAGAGGGGAGATCACAAACAATACCAAAGAAATACAAACAATTATAAGAACATATTATGAGCAACTATATGCCAGCAAATTAGATAACCTGGAAGAAATGGATGCGTTCCTAGAGATGTATCAACTACCAAAACTGAACCAGGAAGAAACAGAAAACCTGAACAGACCTATACCCACTAAGGAAATTGAAGCAGTCATCAAAAATCTCCCAACAAACAAAAGCCCAGGAGCAGATGGCTTCCCAGGGGAATTCTACCAGACATTTAAAGAAGAATTAATACCTATTCTTCTGAAATTGTTCCAAAAAATAGAAATGGAAGGAAAACTTCCAAACTCGTTTTATGAGGCCACCATTACCTTGGTCCCCAAACCAGACAAAGACCCCATCCAAAAGGAGAATTACAGACCAATATCCTTGATGAACATGGGTGTAAAAATTCTCACCAAAATACTAGCCAATGGTATCCAACAGTATATTAAAAGGATTATTCACCACGACCAAGTGGGATTTATCCCTGGGCTGCAAGGTTGGTTCAACATCCACAAATCAATCCATGTGATACAATACATTAATAAAAGAAAGAACAAGAACCATATGATCCTCTCAAGAGATGCAGAAAAAGCATTTGACAAAGTACAGCATCCTTTCTTGATCAAAACTCTTCAGAGTATAGGCATAGAGGGTACATATCTCAATATCATAAAAGCGATGTAAGAAAAACCCACAGTGAATAGCATTCTCAATGGGGAAAAACTGAGAGCTTTCCCCCTAAGGTCAGGAACGTGGCAGGGATGTCCACTATCACCACTGCTCTTCAACATAGTATTAGAAGTCCTAGCCACAGCAATCAGACAACTAAAAGAAATAAAAGGCATCCAAATCAGCAAAGAAGAAGTCAAACTCTCACTCTTTGCAGAGGATATGATACTTTATGTGGAAATCCCAAAAGACTACACCCCAAAACTTCTAGAACTCATACAGGAATTCAGTAAATTAGCAGGATATAAAATCAATGCACAGAAATCAGTGGCATTCCTGTACACCACCAACAAGACAGAAGAAAGAGAAATTAAGGAGTTGATCCCATTTGCAACTGCACCCGAAACCATAAGATACCTAGGAATAAATCTAACCAAAGAGGCAAAGAATCTGTACTCAGAAAACTATAAAATACTCATGAAAGAAATTGGGGAAGACACAAAGAAATGGAAAAACTTTCCATGTTCATGGATTGGAAGAAGAAATATTGTGAAGATGTCAATGCTACCTAGAGCAATCTACACATTTAATGTAATCCCTATCAAAAGAGCATCAACTTTTTTCAAAGAAACGGAACAAATAATCCTAAAATTTGTATGGAACCAGAAAAGACCCCGAATAGCCAGAGGAATGTTGAAAAAGAAAAGCAAAGCTGGTGGCATCACAATTCTGGACTTCAAGCTCTATTTCAAAGCTGTCATCATCAAGACAGTATGGTACTGGCACAAAAACAGCCACATAGATCAGTGGAACAGAATAGAGAGCCCAGAAATGGACCCTCAACCCTATGGTCAACTCATCTTTGACAAAGCAGGAAAGAATGTCCAATGGAAAACAGACAGTCTCTTCAACAAATGGTGTTGGGAAAATTGGACAGCCACATGCAGAAGAATGAAACTGGACCATTTCCTTACACCACACACAAAAATAGACTCAAAATGGTTGAAAGACCTAAATGTGAGAGAGGAGTTCATCAAAATCCTAAGGGAGAACAGAGGCAGCAACCTTTTCGACCTGAGCTGCAGCATCTTCTTCCTAGGCACATCGCCAAAGGCAAGGGAAGGAAGGGCAAAATGAACTATTGGGACTTCATCAAGTTAAAAAGCTTTTGTACAGCAAAAGAAACAGTCAACAAAACCAAAAGACAACTGACAGAATGGGAGAAGATATTTGCAAATGACGTATCAGATAAAGGGCTAGTATCCAAAATCTACAAAGAACTTATCAAACTCAACACCCAAAGAACAAATGATCCAATCAAGAAATGGGTAAAAGACATGAACAGACATTTTTCCAAAGAAGACTTCCAAATGGCCAATAGACACATGAAAAATTGCTCAGCATCGCTCAGCATCAGGGAAATCCAAATCAAAACCTCAGTGAGATACCACCTCACACCAGTCAGAATGGCTAAAATGAACAAGTCAGGAAACAACAGATATTGGCGAGGATGCGGAGAAAGGGGAACCTTCCTACAGTGTTGGTGGGAATGCAAGCTGGTGCAGCCACTCTGGAAAACAGTATAGAGTTTCCTCAAAAAGTTGAAAATAGAGCTGCCCTATGACCCGGCAATTGCACTACTGGGTATTTACCCCAGAGATACAAATGTAGTCATCCGAAGGGGTACGTGCACCCAGATGTTTATAGCAGCAATGTCCACAATAGCCAAACTATGGAAAGAGCCAAGATGTCCATCGACAGATGAATGGATGAAGAAGATGTGGTATATATATACAGTGGAATATTATGTAGCCATCAAAAGGAATGAAATCTGCCATTTGCAACGGTGTGGATGGAACTGGAGGGTAGTATGCTGAGCGAAATAAGTCAATCAGCAAAAGACATGTATCATATGATCTCACTGATATGAGGAATTCTTAATCTCAGGTAACAAACTGAGGGTTGCTGGAGTGGTAGGGGGTGGGAGGGATGGGGTGGCTGGGTGATAGACACTGGGGAGGGTACATGCTATGGTGAGCACTGTGAATTGTGTAAGACTGTTAAATCACAGACCTGTACCTCTGAAACAAATAATACATTATATGTTAAAGAAAAAAAAAAAAAAAGAAGATAGTAGGAAGGGAGAAATGAAGGGGGGGAATTCGTTGGGGGAGATGAACCATGAAAGACTATGGACTCTGAGGAACAAACTGAGGGTTCTAGAGGGGAGGTGGTGGGGGGATGGGTTAGCCTGGTGATGGGTATTAAAGAGGGCATGTACTGAATGGAGCACTGGTTGTTATATGCAAACAATGAATCATGGAACACTACATCAAAAACTAATGATGTAATGTATGGTGATAAACATAACATAATAAAATAAAATTAAAAAAAGAAAAGAAGTTCTAGACTCTCCATCCAGCTGCCTACCTAATGAGCATCTCCACTAAGCTGTCCTTGGGGACCTCAGACTCATAATATTCAAAACTGAACACATTGCAATTACTCCTCACTAACCTGTTCCTCCTTTTTTTTAATTACCTGGCTCAGGGAATAGTAACAGGACTTAATAATCAAAATCAAAATTTAAACAAATAAACACCCATTTGATTCATCTGGGACACATTCTTTTCTCATTTCCATAACCAATAATACACTAAATCTAGTCTGTTTCACCACACATATATCACTAACGCTGTCCACTACCCTCCATCTTGCCACCACTGTAATGCAAGAATAAGATAATATGAAATGGTCTATTTACAGTTGACCATAATTTCTGATTATGATCACTAGGAACAAACATCTAGGTGTTTGTCTAAAGAAAGCCATCAACAATTGTAACCTGATATTACCTCAAGGACAACAGACATAATTGCAGCTACTACTATTAAAATTTCTTGAGATAAAGATGGATACTGGTCCATTTAGTGCTGGGTCGCTGGCAGATAGAAGGTATGTTGTAATAAAGTAGTTAACCCCTTTAAAAATTTTTTAATTCCAGTATAGTTAACATAGAGTGTTATATTAGTTTTAGCTGTACAGTATAGTGATTCAACAATTCCATACATCACCCAGTGCTCATCACAACAAGTGCATCCTTAATCCCCGTCACCTATTTTACCCATCCCTCTACTTACCTTCCCTATGGTACCCATCAGTTTGTTCTCTATAGTTAAGAGTCTGTTTCTTGGTTTCTCTCTCTCTTTCCTTTGTTCATTTGTTTTCTTTCTTAAATTCCACATATGAGTGAAATCAAATGGTATTTGTCTTTCTCTGACCAACTTATTTCTCTTATCATTATACTTGCCAGGCTATTAAGGCTTATGTGAATCATGAATCATTAATTCCTGGAAATGGTGGAGGAGGCGGAGATAGCCTGTAGATAAGGCACAGACTCAGAGCCATGCAGGATTCTGAATGCTCTGGGGTCAGAAGCAGCGTTACAGTCACCTGGGATTTTCTCAGTTGCCTTGTTACCTCCAATCCTTCACACAAGTAGTCCTTTCCCTTTCAATCTGCTCCCACACCTCAGTCCTAGTATTGTGATGAGGGCTTGGGCTATAATATGAAACAAACCCATATTTGAACCCAGACCCCTCAGGTGTTGAGCAAGTTGTATACTCCTGTTACGTCTAGCATGCCTCATTTGTAGAACTATGGGCATTACAGCAACTACCTTGTAGGGTTGCTGTGGAAATTAAATGGAATAATGTATGTAAAATACCTGGCACAGAGAAGTTGTTCAAAAAATGTTCACCAGTATTATAGAAACCCTGCTCACATTCCTCTTCTGTGTCTATACCTCTTACCTAAGTAAGGAATGTATGAGTCATGCTTCCATATCTACAAGATGGAAATGAGAATGCCCACTCTTCAGGAAAGTTGTGAGGATTAAATGAGATAATGTGTGCCAAGTCCTGACCAGATAGGTTCTGAGTAGATGATTTAACACAGAAGGACCAATGCCAGAACCTCCAGACAGAATCAGAAGCAAGAAGAGAGGTGAGCAAGCAAACATGATATGCACACACAAGCATGCAAATAAATTGAGCGGCTGAGTCCACAGGGTCTCCTTCTGCCTGGTCAAGAAAAGCTCAGGATATAGGTAAACCTGGGTCTTAATGTCAAGCATACTATGGCTCCAGCTGAGACATGCTGAGGGAGGAAGATACTTTGCTTCTTTTCTACAGTCACTAATTCATTCATTCATTCAGTCTCACTTTTGAAGACTTTCTCTGGGCTGCCAAGCCCCCTTTGAGCTAGCAAGAAGCCTGATGCAATACATAAAGAGCATAGTGTGGTGGTGAACAATGACTGGTGACCCTCTCAAGAAGAACTTTTAATGTCCATATGCACAGTGCAGTTGGATGAGGAGAGACTGATGGTGGGGTAGAACCAGGAAAGAGCCTGCTGTATAAATCTAGACAAGAAACCCTGTAAGGCAGTGTGGTGATAATGAGAATAGTGACATTAATGACTCAGAGGGGAAAAGAACAATGTCTGTGGTACCAGGAGAATTGGGCCAAAAATACCCCAAAAACTGATTCTATCACTTGTCAGACATTTGATATCAGGCCAGTTACCATGCCTGTCACAGTCTCAGACACCTCATATCTACATTGGGCATCCTAATGAGAGTGAACACCTAGTGATAATGTACATTAAGGTTGGCAAGAGGAAGTTACTTATTACTGATATTACAAGCAATAATAAGCTGGATTTAAGATATATGTTGAGAAAAGAAAAGCAACAATTGTTAATTGGCTAAGAATAAGTGACATTTCACAAAGAGATGGAAAAACATTCCATGCTCATGGATTGGAAGAATAAACACTGTTAAAATGCCTATGCTGCCCAGAGCAATTTACACTTTCAATGCAATCCTTATCAAAATAACATTGACATTTTTCACAGAGCTGGAACAAACAATCCTAAAATTTGTGTGGAACCAGAAAAGACCCCGAATTACCAGGGGAATGTTGAAAAAGATAACCAAAGCTGGGGGCATCACAATGCCTGACTTCATGCTATATTACAAAGCCATAGTCATCAAGACAGTATGGTATTGACACAAAAACAGACACATAGATCAACGGAACAGAACAGAAAGCTCAGAAATGGACCCTCAACTCTATGGTCAACTAATCTTCAACCAAGCAGGAAAGAATATCCAGTGGAAAAAAAGACAGTCTCTTCAATAAATGGTGCTGGGAAAACTGGACAGCCACATGCAAAAGAATGAAACTAGACCATTCTCTTATACCATACACAAAGATAAACTCAAAATGGATGAAAGACCTCAATGTGAGACAGGAATCCATCAAAATCCCGGAGGAGAACATAGGCAATAACTCTTTGACATTGGACATAGCAACTACTTTCAAGACATGTCTCTAAAGGCAAGGGAAACAAAAGCAAAAATGAACTTTTGGGACTTCATCAAGTTAAAAAGCTTCTGCACAGCAAAGGAAACAGTCAACAAAACTAAGAGGCAATCCACGGAATGGGAGAAAATATTTGCAAATGACATTTCGGATAAAGGGCTGATATCCAAAATCTATAAAGAACTTATCAAACTCAACACCCATAAAGGAAATAATCCAGCAAGAAATGGGCAGAAGAGATGAACAGACAATTTTCCAAAGAAAACATACAAATGGCCAATAGACACACTGAAAAAATGTTTAACATCACTAGCCATCAGGGAAACACAAATCAAAACCACAATGAGATACCACCTTACACCAGTTAGAATGGCGAAAATTAACAAGACAGGAAACAAGTGTTGGAGAGGTTGTGGAGAAGGGGGAACACTCTTGCACTGTTGGTGGGAATGCAAGCTGGTACAGCTACTCTGGAAAACAGTGTGGAGGTTCCTCAGAAAGTTAAAAATAGAGCTACCCTACAACCCAGCCATTGCACTACTAGATATTTATCCCAAAGATACAGATGTAGTGAAAAGAAGGGGCACATACACCCTAATGTTCATAGCAACAATGTCCACAATAGCCAAACTGTGGAAGGAGCCAAGATGCCCTTCAACAGATGAATGGATAAAGATGTGGTCCATATATACAATGGAATATTACTCAGCCATCAGAAAGGATGAATACCCACTATTTCCATCAACGCAGATGGAACTGGAGGGGATTATGCTAAGTGAAATAAGTCAAGCAGAGAAAGACAATTATCATATGGTTTCACTCATATGTGGAACATGAGGAATAGCATAGAGGACCACAGGGGAAGGAAGGGAAAACTGAATGGGAAGAAATCAGAGACGGAGACAAAGCATGAGAGACTCTGGACTCCAGGAAACAAATTGAGTGTTATAGAAGAGGGGGGTGGGGGGATGGGGTGACTGGGTGAGGGGTATTAAGGAGGGCATGTGTTTAGATGAGCACTGGGTGTTATACGCAACTAATGAATCGTTGAACACTACAACAAAAACTTATGACGTACTATATGTTGGCTAACTGAACATAATAATAAAAAAAAGAATGTGACATTTCAGTTAACAGTTGGGGGAACTTTAACATGATTATGTACTTATTTTATTTTCAGAAGTCATTCCCACCCTTAAGTAGAAAGCACAATGGACTAGGATTCCAGTGAAAAAAGGTTTGGTCATGTCCTGGTATGCCCAAGGAGGGACACAAAAGCCTGCCAGTGATATGCACCTAGGGTCCACAAGAGCACATGGGCTGATTTTATGGGTGTATATTTGTCACTTTTTGTTCATATTACCTCTACAATGACTTGAGGTGAGTTGGCACTCTGAAGACCTCAGAGAAGCTCAGGGTGAAATTGTAGGAACCTCCATCAGTCCTATGATGACACAGAGTTGGTTAATGGGCTCACTTTGGGGTTTTGAGGGGACTTAAGATTCTGGGAAGAGTCTGTAGGAAACCCAGTATGGGATCACCCTTGCTTAAATAGAGAATTTCCTCCAAGACACAAATGCCATGGACAATATCCAGTCTTCCCACAACTCTGAGGGCAGGCTGTATACTTCTTTATTCTATGACCAGTGTTCTAGGAGAAGCCTGAATGATCCTGCAGAATGGACCAAACAAAAGACCCCTCCAGGAGGCCAAGGCACCCAAGAGAAGAGCAAAGCAGCCAACCAGCTTCTCCTCCTGCATCCCTAATTTCATCACCTACCCAAACCAGAACCTTGGGAGTCCACTTAACCTGTTTCTTCCTTGCAGGGCTCAGATCCAAGCAGTCCCCAAGGCTTGTTGATTCTGTCTTCTAATTAGCTCTGATATCCATTCCCTTCTCTCCATTTCACTGCCATCACTCTATTTCAGGCCACTACTATCATTAGCCTAGATGAGGGCAACAGCCTCTAATCAGGTCTTCCATTCAACACCTCTCCCTCCCCACATGCACTCTGTTCTCCATACTGCAGCCCAAAAGGCTTTGCTAAACTACTAATCTGACCCTATCAGTTGCTTGCTGGAAACCTTTCAGTGATGCTCCATTTGGTGTCTTGGGGATAATGTTCAACCAGTCTTATATATCATAGAATTATTTAATCAGGCAAGCCCTTGCTTTCTATTTAAGATTTGGCAAGAAATTTATAAATCATCTTGATTTCCACTTAAGTAGAAAAAAAATTAAATCATCAAACATTCTGAACATATACTTGGCTCCCATACGCAGTTGGATATATTGCTCATTAAAAAAATCTTAGTAAAATAATGATTGGACTCTTATTGCAGTATTATTTATAGAAGAGAAAATAACTTGGAAATGTAGTGCCCCTGACCAATAGATGGTTACCTGAAGAGATTATGGTAAAACCACTGCAAGGAACATTATTCAGCCATTATAATGAAAGAATTAGAAGTATGAGTTCAGGAAATTTTATTGTAGATTAGGAAAAAGAATAAAATGGAAATTGTGTGCAGAATGATCCAATTTTTATAAGTGAAACAAAGCAGAAATCCATGTGGTTTATCTAAACACATTTATGCAGACACACCCAGTACTCTACTCCTAATGTTGATCCTAAAGAACTATGTACATGTTCTCAGTGAAGAGGTACAAAATGTTAATGAGAACATTATTTGTCCTGGTGAAAATAGAAACTGCAGAAGTTCAGATCATCAGGAGAAAGATAAACTGCAAGTACTGAAAGGAATAGTATACCTAAATTAAAATGACGAGAGCTACATTTATCAACTTGGGTAAACAAAAAAATGCTACATAATGTGTATGGACACAGAAATAGGTAACAAATATATACAACACTTCATGGATAATAACTACTGAAATCAAGGGGAGTTAAGATGGCAGAGGAGTAGGGGAACCCTAAACTTGCCTCATCCCTCAAACACAGCCTGATAAATATCAAATTATTCTGAACACCCAAGAAAATGATTTGAGGACTGAGAGAACAAACTACATATCTAGGGGGAGAAAAATGGCCACATCATGGAAGGTAGGAGCTGAAGAGAGTTGATTTGGGGGAGAAATTAATTGTGGGTGCTGTGGAGGGGAGAGAGCCCTGATCATGAAGAGAAGGGAGGGGGGGACACATAAGGGATTGCACAAAAGAAATTCTTCCCAAAAACCATTAACTTGGAAAAGGAGAGGGGCTGACTACCCCAAGTTTATAACAAGCAGCGGAGCTCAAAGTCTGCAGTTTTAGAAGTCCAGACCATTTCCAGGATCATGCCTGGTGGGCTTAGCAGTACTCTTCTGGGGAAGGAGGGTGGAGGCCTGGGAATGGGCAGCGTGGTCTGAGGATCCACTGGGTCACACAGGGAGAAACAGTTGCCCTTCTTGGAGTGCATTTGGGAGTGGTGGCACAGCGTCTCCAGGGACAAAAGCGCTGGCAGGTGCTGACATAGTGCCCTATTCACTAGAATAGGAACAGAGACACCAGCTGAAGGCAGCAAGCCTTGGTGCCAGCTTTTGCTGCTCTTTACCATACACTTTGAACTGCTGCATGGTTGTGCGACTGATTTCCTGAGACAAACTGGCAGTGGACACAGCACGGCAAGACCCTCCCCCCAGAAGATCAGCATGGGTCCACTCTGCTGGGTCCCTAAAATTTGGAGTTTTGAAACCCAACCACACAGCTGAGATAAAACACAGGAGTACTGTGCTGCCTGCCAGGAAGACAGCTTGGACACAGACAGGGTGAAGGCAGGGATCTGATGGAAGCCAGGGACACAAGATGAGAGATTGTTTGTTCTTCTGTGAGGGCTTCCTGAAGTTTGGCAGGTGTGAACTCCCTGCTCTGGAGATGAGAGAGCTTGGCAATGCCATTTCCCCCCACCCATAAGCACTGACTGAATTCAATGAGCAACAGAGTGCCCCCCAGTAGAGGTTGGAGCTGCTTACAACAAGCCCACCTCCCTGTGCCCTGTAGGTGCATCTCCACTAGGGCAAGACAGCGTGAGAATCAGTGCCACAGGCCCCTCCCCCAGAAGACCAGCATAAACCCCTCACATCCACCAAGTCTACTGAACACTTCAGCTCCAGGTGAAAAGGGATCTAGCTTCTCTTAACAACCAGATCAAAATACACCTAGTTAAAACTTACCAGACATTGGACAAGGCCCAAATACCCCCTACCCCAAGCAAGGAGAAACTATGCAGAGGACTGACCTGAGGGAAGGAGTAGCCAAAACACAACAGCAGAGTACACATGCTGAAATACCTCCTGAAGCACCAAGCCCAAGACGGTATAGGACCTCTTCTTAATATAGCCATTATTTCAGGAGAAGGAATATAACAGGCTTTCCTAACAATCACAAACACACACACACACACACACACACACACACACACAACAAAAACAAAAACAAAAAAACAGCGACAATAGACAAAATAACAAGATGTGGGCGCAAATACTGACGTTCACCAGCAGCACTATGATCTTAGGCAAGAGAGCTAACCTTTCTCTAGCTTCATTGGTAATTGAAGGTTCTTGTAAAGATTTCAGTTTGGAGGTAGTTTAGGCACATAGCCTACCACAACAATGTTAGTTTCCCTCCTCTCTGTACTCCTAGGGCCCTCACAAGTCAGTTGCCTTTCCTTTGTCCTGTGCTATTTACTCCAAACACCTGTGGTCCGCAATATCCCAAGGCATGGTTTAATTATTTCCTTCTGTTAAAACCATGCCTAGTGATATTCTGGCTATTAAATGCACTGTGTTTATTGACTAAAACAACTTTTGTGTGGGGCGCCTGGGTGGCTCACTCATTAAGCGTCTGCCTTAAGCTCAGGTCATGATTCCAGGGTCCTGGGATCGAGCCCCGCATTGGGCTCCCTGCTCAGTGGGAAGCCTGCTTCTCCCTCTCCCACTCCCCCTGCTTGTGTTCCCTCTCTCACTGTGTCTCTCTCTATCAAATAAATAAAATCTTAAAAAAAAAAAAAAACAACTTTTGTGGCTTGTCTTACATAAATGTGATTTCTGTTAAGCTTTTGTGTATACTGAGTGTACCTCACAGACTAAACCCTGTTCCTGATTACTCCTTTGAGGAAATTGGTTGGAAGCCACAGCCCTAGCTTGTACATTGCTTCAGGTAGGCTCTGATCTACCCAGGGTGCTATGGGGAGCTGTCCTGTCCTTTTTGTGGAGTGGAGAAAAGGTTCACTGAGATGAAGCCCGAGACAGAGAAATGCACCCCCCCCCTTCAGACAGCTGGTTGGTAGGCAGAAGGCAAAGCAACAGTAAGCATACACTGCCCCAAATTAGTATATGGCCAGGCTTCCCCAACAGGAAGCCTTGGTAGGCTCTGGGTATAAAGAAAATTTCAGTTAGCAAGTGACTGTTGGGAAGATAATTAATTTGCTGGATTACATTTCATTAAATCCCATCAGAATGGAGAAGCTATTTGAAAAAACACAGGTGATTTTGCAATCCTCTAGGCAGATTCATAAACACCAAACAAAAGAGGGGGAAAAAAAAATCCCTGAACTCAGAGGAACCTCCTTTCATCCAGGGTCACTGGTATGTACTACTGGATACCCAGAGATGTATGTACTACTGGATACCTGACAACAGGCCTGGCAGACAAGGTTGGAAAGATTAGCCTTTTCCTGTTTGTTCAGAGAACAAATCACAGGACAGAGATGGTAAGTGAACTCATCAAAGTCAAAGAGCTTGTAAGCAACACGGGCTGGACCAGAACTCATGTTCCAAGGTTTGAGTTCAATGCTCGTTACTCTATACCAGGCATCCCCTTTCTACACATGTATAGAGGACTGGGCCTTGTTCGGTGCAATTCAGATGGCAATTCTGCTTTCCAAATGGGACACACTGCCCCACCTTGGCACTTATTCACTAGGTGTAGCCATATCCTGTTCCACAAACTCTATCGAGGTCTGGGAGACATCAAGAAGCTAGACAGGGCCCCTTCCCTCAATGGGGTTACAATCTGAAGTTCTGCCAAGCAAGCATTTAATCTCTTCCAGCCAAAAAGGTATAAAGTATTTGCTTGCTTTTAAAATGTTCGGCTAAACACATGTGCAAAATCTTTTCCGTCATGTATTCCTTCAACATGCATTTATTAAATGCCATTCTCACACACTGCTTGAAACATCTGAGAGGCAAAGGCTGTGCTTCCTGTGTGATAAGTGCTTTTCATTTGTTATCTCATTTAATTCTCACAACCCTATGAGGACAGCACTTAATTAACCTCACATTATAGATAAGACTGAGGCTCAGAGAGGTGAAGTGACTTATGCAAAATAGTATCTTTGGAATGACATGAGAAAGATACAAAGTGCTTGCTATAGAGACTCCTCCCTCAGGGGACTGAACATGGACTCACTATTCATCCTGGAAGACAAGCTTCAGGGAGGAAGGGGCCTGTGAGTAGGCAGATGAAATTTAGATAATTGGGGATGAGAGGAAAAGCAATTCAGACCGAGGAACTACTGAGCAAAGATCCAGAGTGGATAATCCGGAGCATTACATTTGGATTACCAAATGAATGAAAGAACAAAAATAAATCAAGCATTCAGGTGGACTGGAGCCTAGAAACCTCAGAGCCAACCTGCACTTCCACCACCTTCTCCCCATCCCCCTCTTTCACCCAATCAGTCCCTAAAGCCTGTCCAGGATCACCCTTAAAATGGCTTTCTGCCTCCCCATCCTCATGGCAACTGCTTTAAGGCTCACTTTCTTTTCGTCTCGCTTCTTATTCTGATTGCCTCCTAATGACCTGCGAGACAACAGTCTGTACAGCCTCTGTGAAGCTCTGCGAATGCAAGTTTGATCCAGTCAGTGACCTGCTTAATAATCCCATGAATATAGAACATTTTAAAGGTTCTGCACCTCTTGCACACTGTTCACTGCTTTTGCAGTCCCACCTCCCCTCATCACCCTGCAATTCAGCCATAGGCATCTATCTTATCTGGGTCCTAGATGGGTCCATGAATCAATTAGTATACACATAAACTATTTCTGAGAACAGGGATGGTGAATTAATGTGCTATGTAAGTCAAGACAGGAAAAGAGATCCCAACCGGTCCCCAGAATTGAGCTGGATGTCTATCAGACCACTCTGAATACCCATGAAATCAGCCTGAGGTGTAAGAAGATAGATCTGTGTCTCTACAAACAGAATATCTCAGGCAGTTGGTTTCAAGGTATGAAGCAGGGAGCTGTGATTCCGTGGGCAGATATTGGAAGATAAGTGGAAGGGGGAGGGAGCCATGGGGATCCCGCACCGCCGGTGAGCAATAGCCTCCCGCACTGGGGACGGGCACAGACTCACAGACCAGTAGCGGCTGGGAAAGGACTTTAGGGCAGCCTCCCAGACTGAAACCTGGAGTGGCGGGGCCACGCATGTGCATGTGTACTGGGGGCGGCTGGCTGTTTTAGAAGCAAAAAAGGAAGAGACTTGGCCAGTGACCTGACCTGGAGGCTAGCTCTAGGAGCCCTGCTGAGGGGCACACAACCCAGGATGCTGCAATTTATAGCAGCACACACAGAAATGGAGATAGTGTGGCCTGGAGAGCTCACTGAAGAACAGACTGTGATCTCACTGTTTTGAAGCAGAGGGTTGGAAAAGGTCTCTTCTGCTCTGACTCTCAGAAGAGATGCAGAAAGCCTCCAGGAAAAGTCACCAGAGAACAAAAGCCCCCCAAAAATGGTTTTCACTGAACCCATCCGCCCCCACAGGGAGCAGGGCAACTCTGCCCAAACAAGGTTGCCTGAGTAACATTGCGGCAGGCCCCTCCCACAGAAGATAGGCTGGGAGAACTGGAGGTGGACAACCATAAGGTTCCTAAAAATAGGTGCATCTTGCTTGGGTTGTGGTCAAAAATTTGCACCCTGTACATTCCCTCAACAACCCCTCAACAGAATGACGAGGAGGAGGAACCCCCAAAATAGGAAAGACTCAGAGACTGTGACTTCTGCCACAGATTTACAAATGGATACAGATAAAACCAAAATGTCGGAAATGGAATTCAGGGTAGCAGTTGTGAAGACAATAGCTAGAATGGAGAAATCAATTAATGGCAACATAGAGTCTCTAAGGGCAGAAATGAATGCTGAACTGGCAGAACTTAAAAATGCTATCAATGAGATCCAATCTAATCTAGATAATCAAAAAGCTACAGTAAGCGAGGCAGAAGAACGAATTAGTGACCTAGAAAACCAACTGATAGAAAAGAAGGATGAAGTGGAGGCCAGGGAGAAACAACTCAAAATCCATGAAAACAGAATCACAGAAATAAGTGACCCCATGAAAGGTTCCAATGTCAGAATTAATGGGATCCCTGAGGGGGTGGAGAGAGAGAGAGGATTAGAAGATATATTTGAGCAAATCGTAGCTGAGAACTTCCCTAATCTGGGGAATAAAACAAACATTCATGGCTTAGAGGCAGAGAGGACCCCTCCCAAGATCAAGGGCAAAAGCCCAACACCCCAGCATGTAATAGTAAAATTCACAAATCTTAGAACCAAGAAAACCATCTTAAGAGAAGTTAGGGAGCAGAGATTCCTTATGTACAGAGGGAGGAATATCAGAATAACATCAGACCTATCCACAGAGACCTGGCAAGCCAGAAAGGGCTGGCAAGACATATTCAGGGTATTAACTGAGAAGAACTTGCAGCCAAGAATACTTTATCCAGCAAGGCTGTCATTTAGAATGGATGGAGAGATGCAGAGCTTCCAAGACCAGCAGAAACTGAAAGAATATGTCACCACTAAGCAGGCTCTGCAAGAAATAGTAAGGCGGGTCTTATAAAAGGAGAAAGACCCCGAGAGTGGTATAGAACAGGAATTTACAGGGACAATCTATAAAAACAAGGTTTTCATAGGCAACATGATGACAATAAATTCATATCATTTAAAAATCACTCTCAACATGAACGGCTTAAATGTTCCCATAAAAAGGCACAGGGTTGCAGATTGGATAAAAAGACAGGACCCATCCATATGCTGTCTACAAGAGACTCATTTTGAATCTAAAGATACATCCAGACTGAAAGTGAAGGGATGGAGATCCATCTTCCATGCCAGCGGACCTCAAAAGAAAGCTGGGGTAGCAATTCTTATATCAGACAAATTAGATTTTAAGCTAAAGACTGTAGTTAGAGACACAGACGGACACTTTATCATTCTTAAAGGGTCTATCCAACAAGAAGATCTAACAATTGTAAACATCTATGCCCCCAACATGGGAGCAGACATCTACATAAGCCAACTGTTCACCAAAATAGTCATACTGATAACTATACGTTAATTGTAGGAGACCCCAATACTCCACTCCCAGCAATAGACAGATCATCTAAGCAGAAAATCAACAAGGAAACAAGAGCTTTGAATGACGCACTGGACCAATGGACCCCATAGATATATACAGAACATTCCACCCTAAAACAACAGAATACTCAGTCTTCTCGAGTGCACATGGAACTTTCTCCAGAATAGACCACATACTGGGTCACAAATCAGGTCTCAACCGATACCAAAACATTGAGATTATTCCCTGGATTTTATCAGACCATAACGCTTTAAAACTGGAACCCAATCACAAGAAAAAAATTGGCAGAAATTCAAACACTTAGAAGCTAAAGACCACTCTGCTCAAGAATGTTTGGGTCAACCAGGAAATCAAAGAAGAACTTAAACAATTCATGGAAACCAATGAGAATGAAAATACATTGGTCCAAAACCTATGGGATACTGCACAGGCAGTCCTAAGGGGGAAATACATAGCCATCCAAGCCTCACTCCAAAAAAATAGAAAAATCCCGAATTCACCAACTAACTCTACACCTTAAAGAACTAGAGAAAAAGCAACAAATGATGCCCAAGCCATGCATTAGAAGAGAAATAATTAAGATTAGAGCAGAGATCAGTGAATTAGAAACCAGAAACACAGTAGATCAGATCAACAAAACTAGAAGCTGGTTCTTTGAAAGAGTTAATAAGATCAGTAAACCACTGGCCGGACTTATCCAAAAGAAAAGAGAAAGGAGGGCGCCTGGGTGGCTCAGTTGGTTAAGCGACTGCCTTTGGCTCAGGTCATGATCCTGGAGTCCCTGGATTGAGTCCCGCATCGGGCTCCCTGCTCAGCAGGGAGTCTGCTTCTCCCTCTGACCCTACCCCCTCTCATGTGCTCTCTCTCTCTCTCTCTCTCATTCTCTCTGTCTCAAATAAATAAATAAAATCTTAAAAAAAAAAAAGAAAAGAAAAGAGAAAGGACCCAAATTAATAAAATAATGAATGAAAAGGGAGAGATCATGACTAAAACCAAGGAAATAGAAACAATTATTAGAAATTATTATCAACAACTATATGCCAATAAACTGAGCAATGTGGATGAAATGGAGGCCTTCCTGGAAATGTATAAGCTGCCAAGACTGAAACAGGAAGAAACTGAGAACCTGAATAGGCCAATAACCAGTAACGAGATTGAAGCAGTGATCCAAAACCTCCCAAAAAGCAAGAGTCCAGGGCCTGATGGATTCCCTGGGGGAATTCTACCAAACATTCAAAGAAGAAATAATACCTATTCTCCTGAAGCTGTTTCAAAAAATAGAAACAGAAGGAAAACTTCCAAACTCATTCTATGAGGCCAGCATTACCTTAATCCCCAAACCAGGCAAAGACCCCATCAAAACGGAGAATTTCAGACCGATATCCCTAATGAATATGGATTCCAAAATCCTCAACAATATCTTAGCTAATAGGATCCAACAATACATTAAAAGTATCATCCACCACGACCAAGTGGGATCTATCCCGGGGTTGCAAGGGTGGTTCAACATTCGCAAATCAATCAATGTGATAGAACACATTAATAAGAGGAGGGAGAAGAACCATACGGTCCTCTCAATTGATGCAGAAAAAGCATTTGACAAAATACAACATCCTTTCCTGATTAAAACTCTTCAGAGTATAGGGATAGAGGGAACATTCCTCAAGCTCATAAAATCCATCTATGAAAAACCCACAGCGAATATCATCCTCAATGGGGAAAAGCTGAGAGCCTTTCCCTTAAGATCAGGAACACGTCAAGGATGCCCACTCTCACCACTATTGTTCAACATAGTATTAGAAGTCCTAGCAACAGCAATCAGACAACAAAAAGAAATAAAAGGTATTCAAACAGGCAAAGAAGAAGTCAAACTCTCTCTTTTCACAGACGACATGATACTTTATGTGGAAAACCCAAAAGACTCCATCCCCAAATTACTAGAACTCATCCAACAATTCAGTAATGTGGCAGGATACAAAATCAATGCACAGAAATCAGTTGCTTTCTTATACACTAACAACGCAACTGTAGAAAGAGAAATTAGAGAATTGATTCCATTTACAATAGCACCAAAAACTGTAAGATAACTCAGAATAAACCTAACCAAAGAAGTAAAGAATCTATACTCTAGGAACTACAGAACACTCATGAAAGAAATTGAAGACACAAAATGATGGGAAAATATTCCATGCTCATGGATCGGAAGAATAAACATTGTTAAAATGTCTATGCTACCCAGAGCAATCTATACCTTCAATGCCATCCCGATCAAAATTCCAATGATATTTTTCAAAGTGCTGGAACAAACAATCCTAAAATTTGTATGGAATCAGAAAAGACCCCGAATCGCCAAGGAAATGTTGAAAAAGAAAAACAAAGCTTGGAACATCACGTTGCTCGATTTCAAGCTATATTACAGAGCTGTGATCACCAAGACAGCATGGTACTGGCACAAAACAGACATATAGACCAATGAAACAGAATAGAGTACCCAGATATGGACCCTCAACTCTAAGGTCAAATAATCTTTGACAAAGCAGGAAAAAACATGCAATGGAAAAAAGACAGTCTCTTCAATAAATGGTGCTGGGAAAATTGGACAGCCACATGCAGAAGAATGAAACTCGACCATTCTCTAACACCATACACAAAGATAAACTCAAAGTGGATGAAAGACCTCAATGTGAGACAGGAATCCATCAAAATCCTCAAGGAGAACATAGGCAGTAACCTCTTTGATATCGCCCACAGCAACTTCTTTCAAGATACATCTCCAAAAGCCAGTGAAACAAAAGCAAAAATGAACTTTTGGGACTTCATCAAGATCAAAAGCTTCTGCACAGCAAAGGAAACGGTCAAAAAACAAAGAGGCACCCCACAGAATGGAAGAAGATATTTGCAAATGACACTACGGATAAAGGGCTGGTATCCAAGATCTATAAAGAACTTCTCAAACTCAACACCCAAAAAGCAAATTATCAAGTGGGCAGAAGAGATGAAAAGACACTTCTCTGAAGAAGACATAAAAATGGCTAACAGACACATGAAAAAATGTTCATCATCATTAGCCATCAGGGAAATCCAAATCAAAACCACATTGAGATACCACCTTACACCAGTTAGAATGGCAAAAATGGACAGGGAAAGAAACAACAAATGTTGGAGAGGTTGTGGAGAAAAGGGAACCCTCTTACACTGTTGGTGGGAATGCAAGTTGGTACAGCCACTTTGGAAAACAGTGTGGAGGTTCCTCAAAAATTTAAAAATAGAGCTACCCTATGACCCAGCAATTGCACTCCTGGGTATTTTCCCCAAAGACACAGATGTAGTGAAAAGAAGGGCCATATGCACCCCAATGTTCATAGCAGCAATGTCCGCAATAGCCAAACTGTGGAAAGAGCCGAGATGCTCTTCAACAGATGAATGTGTAAAGAAGATGTGGTCCATAACAATGGAATATCACTCAGCCATGAATACCCAACTTTTACATCAACATGGATGGGACTGGAGGAGATTATGCTAAATGAAATAAGTCAAGCAGAGAAAGTCAATTATCATATGGTTTCACTTATTTGTGGAACATAAGGAATAGCATGGAGGACATTAGGAGAACGAAGGGAAAAATGGGGGGGTATTGGAGGGAGAGATGAACCATGAGAGACTATGGACTCTGAGAAACAAACAGGGTTTAAAGGGGAACGGGGAGGGGAATTGGTTAGCCCAGTGATGGGTATTAAGGAGGGCATGTACTGCATGGAGCACTGGGTGTTATACGAAAACACTGGAGCATGGATCACCACATCAAAAACTAATGATGTATTTTATGGTGACTAACATAACATAATAAAATAAAAAAAAAATTCCAATGACGTTTTTCAACATGCTGGAACAAACAATCCCAAAATTTCTATGGAATCAGAAAAGACCCCGAATCGCCATGGAAATGTTGAAAAAGAAAAACAAAACTGGGGGCATTATGTTGCCTCATTTCAACTCTATTACAAAGCCATGATCACCAAGACAGCATGGTACTGGCACAAAAACAGACATATAGACCAATGGAACAGAATAGAGAGCCCAGGTAGGGACCCTCAACTGTATGGTCAAATAATCTTCAACAAAACAGGAAAAAATATGCAATGGAAAAAAGTCTCTTCAATAAATGGTGCTGGGAAAATTGGACAGGTATATACAGAAGAATGTAACTCGACCATTCTCTAACACCATACACAAAGATAAACTCAAAATGGATGAAGACCCCAATGTGAGACAGGAATCCATCAAAATCCCAGAGGAGAACATAGGCAGTAACCTCTTCAGCATCAGCCACAGAAAATTCTTTCAAGATACATCTCCAACGGCTAGTGAGACAAAACAAAAATGAACTTTTGGGACTTCATCAAGATCAAAAGCTTCTGCACAGCAAAGGAAATGGTCAAAAAACAAAGAGGCACCCTACAGATTGGGAGAAGATATTTGCAAATGACACTCCAGACAAAGCCCTGATATCCAAGATCTATAAAGAACTTCTCAAACTCAACACCCAAAAAACAAATTATCAAGTCAAAAAGTGGGCAGAAGATATGAAAAGACACTTCTCTGAAGAAGACATACAAATGGCTAACAGACACATGAAAAAATGTTCATCATCATTAGCCATCAGGGAAATTCAAATCAAAACCACATTGAGATACCACCTTACACAGGTTAGAATGGCAAAAATTGACAAGGCAAGAAACAACAAATGTTGGAGAGGTTGTGGAGGAAAGGGAACAGTCTTACACCATTGGTGGGAATGCAAGTTAGTATAGCCACTTTGGAAAACAGTGTGGAGGTGCCTCAAAAAATTAAAAATAGAGTTATCCTATGACCTAGGAATTACACTCCTTGGTAGTTACCCCAAAGACACAGATGTAGTGAAAAGAAGGGCCATATGCACCCCAATGTTCATAGCAGTAATCTCCACAGTAGCTAAACTATGGAAAGAGCTGAGATGCCCTTCAACAGATGAATGGGTAAAGAAGATGTGGTCCATATATACAATGGAATATTACTCAGCCATCAGAAAGGATGAATACCCAACTTTTACATCAACATGGATGGGACTGGAGGAGATTATGCTAAGTGAAACAAGTCAAGCAGAGAAAGTCAATTATCATATGGTTTCATTTATTTGTGGAACATAAGGAATAGCATGGAGGACCCTGGGAGAAGGAAGGGAAAAATGAAGAGGAGAAAATCGGAGGGGGAGACAAACCATGAGGGATTATGGACTCTGAGAAACAAACTGAGAGTTTTAGAGGGGAGGGGGGTGGGGGGATGTGTTCGCCATGTGATGGGTATTAAGCAGGGCAACTACTCCATGGTGCACTGAGTATCATGTGAAAACAATGAGTCATGGATGACTACATCAAACACTAAGAATATATTGTATGGTGACTAATATAATAAAATAAAATAAAATTAAATTAAATTAAATTAAAAAAAAGACAGGAAAGGAGAGCTGGGACTGTGTTTCCGACCCAAATACACTTCCTCTTCACTCTGCCCCCATGCCACTCAGGACAGGGACACACACAGAGACACAGACACACACATAGACACAGAGACACACACACACAGACACACACGCACACACACACACAGAGCCACCTTCTGTTGGAATGGGTTAGAGACACTTTCCTTCCCAAGATAAGTGAGGGGATAAGTATAGAATGCAATGTCTGGTCGCCATCCATTTTCCCTTGGGTCAATAAGCCTCCCCATCTCTTTCTCCAACATTCTCTTGTCTACCTGCGTCCCGTTCCCTCTGCCCTGATATATTGGCAATAACAGCCCCACTCCATTTCCTCTGCAGGAGAAGTCAGAAAGGATGTGTTAGAACTGGGCTGGGTGGGGATGAAGTCATTGAAGAGTAACTCTTACTGGATGCTTCTGGGAATCACATCAGGAAGCTGGAGGCAGCCATGTTTAGCGAGGATAGGCTGTGTGGAAGCTAGCCACACAGCAGCTATAGATAGCACGTTGTTGCCCTGTGGCAAGAGCAGTATTTTCAGTGGCAGTTGATCACATGGCAGCAATTGCGGTAGCAGTGGTGGCAGAAGTCAGAAAAATAGATGGTTATCGGCTAGTGGTAGTGAAAGTAGTGACAGTAGCGATAAAGGAGGCAGTGATATCAGTGAGAGCAATTTCAGCCTCATAAACAAGTTTCTGAGGGTGTTCTATAGTAAACTGCTCTCTCCTGCTCTCCAGACTGCCATAATCTCTGTACAGCCATCTCTAACTTGCTTGGGTGATCCTCATATCCTATCCTCCTGCCTGGCTGGACACAAGCTTCAAGAACAGTATAGAAGGCCTCATTGCAGCTCACAGGGTGTGGGATAGAACTGAGGTGCCCCAGTAATATATAGGGCCTGATGGCTTCGCTAGGCCCATTGATTTCTAGGACCTCTGTGGCCTCCCTTGGTGCAAGCACCTTGGAGATGT
This sequence comes from Phoca vitulina, assembly GCF_004348235.1. Lineage (NCBI taxonomy): Eukaryota > Metazoa > Chordata > Mammalia > Carnivora > Phocidae > Phoca > Phoca vitulina. Next base: position 1,227,436 of record NW_022589817.1, read on the forward strand.
CATATAACTTGGAGACCCTGGGTCCTTATTCAATTAGCCCCAGTACTTCTAAGAACATAGGCTGGGGTCCTAACACCTTTTTGAGGCTGAGTTATTTACAAGTATTGAGAAACTCTTCATGGACCCTAACCATCTGGAGTGGTCTAACAGCTTGGCAGAGACCAACTGCTTGGGGGGCCTCAACCTCCTGGCAGAGTCCAAGCACCTTGCTAAGCCTGAGCATTTGGCAAGGCCTGAGTATCTGACAGGGCTCTAATTCTTCAGAGATCTGGAGCTCTAAGCATGGCCCCAGAAACTGGCAGGCTCCCAACAAATGAGAGAGCCCAAGTGCCTGGGAGGATAGCACTTGATGAGGCCCTAGCACCCCAGAGTTCATGGTAATCTATGGGGCCAAAGCACATTTGAGACTCAGTACCATGTAGGTTGCAAGCCTATCTTGGGTCTCAAAGAATTCCTGGGGTCATGGTAACTCCAAAGCCTTCAGCAGCTCTCATGGCCAGGATAATTCTCAAAAACTGGAGCAGCTCTCTGAGCCAAAGAACTCCTAGGAGCCCAAGTATCTCTGAGAGTCCTCATATTTTGCAAGGTTTGGGCACCTCAGAGACTCCAAGTACTTCCTGGGGCCTGAGAAACTGGGATTCCCTAAACACTTCCAGTGGTTCAAACACATCCATAGGGTCTAGCATCTCAAGGGACACGAGCATATGCAAACATCTAAGTGTATCAAGTGATTCCAGCACCTCAGAAGCTACCAGCACTTCTGAGATCCCAAGTGTCTTGTCAGCTTACCTCAAAGGGTCCCAGTACTTTGAGAGCCCCAAGTTTCTAAGGACCCAAGGATCTCTAAGTCCCCCCAAATCTCAAATTCCTGAGCATCTCTGAGGCTCCAAGGATCTTAAAGTCTCCCAACATCTTCGAGGCTCCCACCAACTCAAAAGCCCCAGAATCTCTGAGGCCTCAAGTCCCTTGAAGGCCTTTGGTATGTTTAATGCTCCAAACACCTCAGAGAGTCAGTATCTCAAAGGCACTAAGCACTTCAAAGTCCTAAGTATCTCAGAAGCCCCAAGTACCTCAAAGGTTCCCACCACCTTTGAAGACCCTGGCACATCAAAAGCCCTAAGGACGTCTGAGGTCTTTGCCACCTAAGGACCCTCAGCAGCTCAGAGGCCACAAATATGGTGAAGGCCTGAAGTACCTTGAAGGTTCCAAATATCTCCAAATCTCCCAATAGCTTGAAGCTGCTGATTATATCTGAAGCTCCAAGTACCTCAGAGGCTCCTGAAATCTCAGAGGAACCCAGAACATCGGAGAACCATAGCTCCTCAGAGGCCTCAAGAATCTCTCAGAAACAAAGAATTTCAAAGGCTTAGAGTGCCTGGAGGGCCCAGAATTCTCAAGTTCCCCAAACAACACTGCAGAAGAGCTTCAAAACGGGTCTCCTAACTGTGATGCTAGGCATCATTTTCATTATGGGCACCTTTGCTATAGAGACCCTCATCTGGGAGGTTCTGCAGAAGTTAGAGGTGCAGTTGAGGAAGAAGTACATAATATTTGGGAAACTTACAAAGGTAATTACCCAAGAGTTTATATGTCAGAGGTCACCTGGAATATAAACCAGTGAACCATTAAAGTCTATAGCATATGCATTCTTCAGGGATCAAGAGACAACTGGGAAATGAGCAAACTGGAAATTTTACAATTTGTAGCAAAAGTCTATGACAGAGATATCTGGAACTGTCTATCATAATGCAGTGTGGCTGTGAAATGGATGGAGGCAAAGGCCAGGGTCAAAGCCAAAGCAATGACTGAGGTCCCAGACTGAACCCATGACAGAGTTAGACCCCTGAATGGGGTTTGAGCAAGTTCTAATTTTGCTTCCAGTTCCAATTCTAGTACCACCAGGGACACATCATGTAGGTATGAATGCATAACTCATATTCCATACTTAATGAGAAGGGGCAAACAAAAGAGCCACGGGGCAATGGGTATTATTGGCATCAAAGGGAAAATGAGAGGATGAAAAAAATATATGCGATATCGATGTTTGGGGTTTTATGTGTTTGTTACCTTAGGATTTAATCTTACATGAATGTTGCAGCTTTATTACCTTTAAATTGCTGAAGGTTCACAGTCTATATTCATCAGTAAGTTTTTGGCTAAAGTGCAGAGTATTTTTATTAAGTTTTGGATATTGAATTTGCTTTTTTCCTGTTAAAATTCTCAATAAAATTTTACAGCTTTGAAAAAAATAATTTTTTCAACATATTCTATGACAAAAAAATCATAGGATGTAAAGAGACTTCTCTTCAAATGTTGAATAGACTTATCATGAAATTATCTGGCTTTACATGAGGAAAAAAAAAGACACAAAAAAATCTTATCTACATAGGTCTTCCTACATTCATAGCAATTAACGTATAAAAATTGAAATTTTCACTGCTAAATGGTGCACCCAGGCTCTGGGTGCATGGTGGCAGCTGTACTCTGTGCCCAACCTCCATGAAGAGCCCAACCACCACACCCCACCAAGCCATGCACCCCCAGCCACCATAGCACCCCAGGCCACTGCAGGGCTTTGGGGGATCTGACATAGGAATAGTAGCCCAGTGCAAATTTTGCTAAAACTTCCATACCACCCACAAGTTCCCTGGCAGGCATGCCCCCTCAGAGCTGGCCTATCTGGGACCCACAAGCACCACAGAGAGCAAGTGTAGCCAACAACAAACACAGAGGCAGTGCAGACATCTGGACTGAAAGGAAAAGTGACTCACACACAGCAGCAGGGGATAAGCAACACACATAGGATACTCTCCTAAAGAGCCAGATTCTGGTAAACAGGGGACGCTGCACTGAAGGGCACTCCAGGACCTCCTCTTCATAATGTTACTACTTTCAAAAGCAGAAGTCATACCTGAATTTCCTAAAACACAGAAATTGACACAGAGAGGCAGACAAAATGAGGAGACAGAGAAATTTATTCCAGATGAAAGAATAGGACAAGGCCATGGCCATAGATCTAACTGAAACAGATATAAGTGGCATGCTTGATAGAGAATTAAAGGCAGTTATCATAAGGATACTTCCTGGACTCGAGAAAAAAGTGTAATACATGAGTGAGACCCTGAATACAGAGATAAGGAATAACAGTGGAGATAAAGGGCAAAATAAATGAAATGAGAAAAAAACCTGATGGAATAAACAGCAGGATGGAAGATGCAGAAGAAAGAATTAGTGACCTGGAAGACAGACTAATGGAAAGTAATCAAGCTGAGAAAAAGAGAGAGAAAAGAATTATGCAAAACTAGAATAGACTTAGGGTACTTGGTGACTCCATCTAATGTAACAACATTTGTATTATAGGAGTCCTGGAAGAAGAGAGAGAAAAGTTGGCAGAAAAATTATTTGAAGAAATAATAGCTGAAAACTGCCTGAATCTGGGAAAAGAAACAGATATCCAGATCCAGAATGCACAGAGAACCCTCTAAAAATCAACAAAAGCAGACCCACACCAAGACATATTGTAATCAAATTGGCAAATATGGTGATAAAGAAAAAAAAAAAATTAAGGCAAGAAGACAAAAGAAGACAGTAACATACAAGGGAAAACCCTGAGGCAAGCAGGGGATTTTTCAACAGAAACTTTGCAAGCCAGAAGGGACTGGCACTCAAGTGCTGAATAGGAAAAAATCTGCCCCAAAGAATACTCTATCCAACAAGGCTACAATTCAGAATAGAAAGAGAGTTAAAGAGTTTTCCAGACAAACAAACACAAAGGAGTTCATGAGCACTAAACCAGCCCTGCAGAAATATTAAAGGAGACTGTTTGAGTGGAAAGGAGAGACCAAAATGACAGTATAATGGTAGGAAACACATATGCAGTAAAATGAATATTTCTGTAAAAAAATAAGTCAAGGAACTCACAAGATAAAAGGATGTAAAATATAACAACCTACAACTAAACCATGGGTGGGAGAGGAATAAAGAATAGGTTCAAATTTGAAAGACCAACAACTTAATATAGATAGGTATATGCAGAAGAGGTTATATACAAACTTAATGATGAAGAAATGTCAAAAATTACAAATAAATATGCAAACAATAAAGAGAAAGAAATCCAAATATATCACTAAAGAAAATCAACAAACTATGAAAGAGAGAAAGACAAGAAAAGAGAGGAGAAAATCTTCATAAAAACATAAAAAATAATAAAATGATAATAAATACATATCTATCAATAATTACATTGAATGTAAATGGACTAAATGCTCCAACCAAAGATATAGGGTGTCATAATGGATAAAAAAAAAACAAGACCCAGCTATATGCTGCCTACAAGAAACTCATTTTAGACCTAAAGACACCTGCAGATTGAAAGAGAAGGGATAGAGAAATATTTATCATACAAATGGATGTCAAAGGAAAGTTGAAGTAGCAACACTTATAATGGACAAAATGGACATTAAAGCAAAGACTAACAAGAGACAAAGAAGGACACATATAGTAATAAAGGGGATGATCCAATAGGAACATATAACAATTATAAATATTCATCCAACATAGGATCATGCAAATACATAAAATAATTAAAAATAAACACAAAGGACCTAATCAATAGCAATACAATAATAGTAGAGTATTTTAACACCCTACTTACATCAATGGACAGATCATCTAAACAAAAAAATTCAACAAGGAAATAATGGCTATGAATGACACACTAGAACAGGTGGATTTAATAGGTATATTCAGAACATTCCATCCTAAAACAGCAGAATACACAATCTTTTCAAGTGCACATGGAACATTCTCTAGAATTGATCACATATTAGCCAGAAAAACAAGCCTCAACAAATTCAAGAAGATTGAAATCATACTCTGCATCTTTTCAGACCACACTCTATGAAACTACAAGCCAATCACAAAAAAATATGAAAAGAGCACAAATACTTGGAGGTTAAATAACATGCTATGAAACAATGAATGGGTCAACAAGTAAATCAAAGAAGAAATTTTAAAAGTACATGGAAAAATGAAAATGAAAACACAAGAGTCTAAAACCTCTGGGATACAGCAAAAGAAGTTATAAGAGGGAAGTTTATAGCAATACAGATCTACCTCAAGAAACAAGAAAAATATCAAATGAATAACCTAACCTTACATCTAAAGGAGCTAGAAAAAGAAGACAAAACAACCTAAAACCAGGACAAGGAAGGAAATCATAAAGACTAGAGCAGAAATAAATGATATACAAACTAAAAAACATTAAACAGATCAATGAAACCAGAAATGGGTTCCTTGAAAATGTCAATAAAATTGATAAAACTCTAGCCAGACTTACCAAAAAAAAAAAAAAAAAAATGAAATCTTGCCATTTGCAATGACGTGGATGGAACTAGAGGTTTTATGCTAAGTGAAATAAGTGAATCAGAGAAAGACATGTATCTTATGATATCACTGATATGAGTAATTCTTAATCTCAGGAAACAAACTGAGGGTTGCTGGAGTGGTGGGGGGTGGGAGGGATGGGGTAGCTGGGTGATGGACATTGGGGAGGGTATGTGCTATGATGAGTGCTGTGAATTGTGTAAGACTGATGAATCACAGACCTGTACCTCTGAAACAAATAATACATTATATGTTAAAAAAAAAAAAAAGAAGATAGTAGGAAGGGAAAAATGAAGAGGGGGAAATCAGAGGGGGAGATGAACCATGAGAGACTGTGGACTCTGAGAAACAAACTGAGGGTTCTTGTGGGGGGATGGGTTAGCCTGGTGATGAGTATTAAAGAGGGCATGTATTGAATGGAGCACTGGGTGTTATATGCAAACAATGAATCATGGAACACTACATCAAAAATTAATGATGTAATGTATGGTGATTAACATAACATAAGAAAATAAAATTAAAAAAAGAAAGTAAAAAAAGAAAAAGGAAAAAAAAGGACTCAAACAAATGAAATCACAAATGAGAGAAGTAATAACCAACACAACAGAAATACAAACACCTGTAAGAGAATATTATGAAAAAATCATATGCCAACAAATTAGAAAACCTAAATGAAATGGAGAAATTCCTAGAAACATGTAAACTACCAAAACTGAAACAGGAAGAAATAGAAATTTTGAACAGACTGATAACCAGCAAATGAATTAAATCAGTAATTAAAAAAAAACCTCCCTGGGGTTCCTGGGTGGCTCAGTCAGTTAAACATCTGACTTCAGCTCAGGTCATGATCTCAGGGTCCTGGGATAGAGCCCCATGTCGGGCTCCATGCTCAGCAGGAGTCTGTTTATCCCTCTTCCTCTGCCCCTCCCCCTGCTCATGCTCTCTCTCTCTCAAATAAATAAATAAATAAAATCTTAAACAAAAAAACAAAACCTCCTTACAAACAAAAGTCCAGGACCAGAGAGTTTCACAGGTGAATTCTACCACACACTTAAAGAAGAGTTAATACTTATTCTTCTCAAACTATTCTAAAAATTACAAAACAATGAAAATATCCAAATTCATTCTGTGAGGCCAGCATTACCCTGATACCAAAACCAGATAAAAACACCACTAAAGAAGAGAACTTCAGGCCAATACTTATGATGAACATAGATGCAAAAATCCTCAACAAAATATTAGCAAACAAAAGCCAACTATACCTTGAAAAAAACATTCACCACGATCAAGTGGGATTTATTCCTGGGATTCAAGAATGGTTCAATATTCAAAAATCAATCAACGTGATATATCACATCAATAAGATAAAAGATAAGAACCATATGATCATTTCAACTGATGCATAAAATTTATTTGACAAAGTACAACATCCATTCATGATAAAAACTTTAAACAAAGTAAGTTTAGAGGGAATATACATGAACATAAAAGGGTTAGTATCCAAAATATATAAAGAAATTCTAAAACTCAACACCCAAAATCCAAATAATCCAATTAAAAATGGGCAGAGGAAATGAACACATATTTGCCAGAAGAAGACATCCACATAGCCAACATACACATGGAAATAGGTTCATTATCACTTACCATCAGGGAAATGCAAATCAAAACTACAATGAGAAATGACCTCACAGATGTCAGAATGGCTAAAAGCAGCAACACAAGAAACAACAGGTGTTGATAAGGATGTGGAAAAAAAGGAACCCTCCTGCACTGTTGGTGGGAATGCAAACTGGTACAACCACACTGGAAAACAGTATGGAGTTTCCTCAAAAACTTAAAAATGAAACTACACTATGATCCAGCAACGCACTACTGGGTATTTACCCAAAAAATACAAAAATGCTAACTCAAAGGGATACATGGGCCTCTAAGTTTATAGCTACATTATTTATAATATCTATAAAATGGAATATGGAAGCAATCCATCGACTGATGAATGAAGAAGATGTGATACGTATATATAAGATGTGATATATATTTTTTATTCAGCCATAAAAAAGAATAACATCTTTCCATTTGCAATGACATGGATGGAGCTAGAGAGAAGTATGCTAAGTGAAATAAATCACTCAGAGAAAGTCAAATACCACATAATTTGGTTTATATGTGGAATTCAAGAAACAAAACAGATGAAGATAGGGGAAGGGAAGTAAAAATAAGATTAAAAAAGAGAGGGAGGCAAGCCATTAGAGACTCTTAATTATAGGGAACAAACAGAGGGTTGCTGGAGGGGAGGTGGGTGGGGGAAGGGGAAAATGGGTGATGGACATTAGGGAGAACATTGTAATGAGCACAGGATGTTATATGCAACTAATGAATCACTAAACTCTACCCTTGAAACTAATGTCACACCGTATCTTAACTAAATTGAATTCAAATAAAATCTGGAAAGAAAAAAAAAAAGAAAAGAAAGCTTTTTCACAGTCAAGTTTGTAAGGCTAAAAATCGATAATCAGCATGTGATTTTTGATTAAATCATTTATGCCATTTTAAAAAAAGAAACAAAACAGATGAGCAAAGGCGGGGAAGGGGGAAGAGGAGAGAAACAAATCAATAAACACTCCTAATTGCAGAGAACAAACCACTGGTCACCAGCAGGGAGGGGGTAGGAGGATAAAGGATTGCACTTGTCTTGGGGAGCATAAGGCGATTTACGGAATTGTTGAACCATTATATTGTACACGTGAAATAAAAAAAAACCCTGAATGTTAACAAACAAATTAATATAAAATATCAAAAACTAAAGTAACATTGCCAATGTAAATAAAGATATACAATTTAAATTTTTCATGAATTTACTTAGCCACTGTGCAATATAAGAAAAAAAATAAAAGAATAATGACGAGGACACCTTGTTCATTTACTGACCACCAGTTATGTGT
>NW_022589817.1:1255765-1288913 GCF_004348235.1 Phoca vitulina
TATTTCATATGGTGTTCCTTCCAAATTTCATATTTTAAGCAAAATTATAGAGCTTTCCCGGTTGAAAGAGTGGAAGGGTAGGGGCACCTGGTTGTCTCTGTCAGTAAAGCATGTGACTCTTGATCTCAGGGTCCTGAGGTCAAGCCCCACATTGGGTGTAGAGCTTACTTAAAGGGAGGAAAGAGGTAAGGAAAGAAGGAAGGAAGAAAGGAAGAAAGGAAGGAAGAAAAGAAAGAAAGAAAAGAAGCGAAGCAAAGCGAGGCTGCTGAGAAACAGTGGAAGGGTGACCAAATGACCAGTTGGCTCAGGACTATCCCAGTTTTAGCACTAAAAATGCTGTGTCCTGGATAACCTCTTCCAGGACATAAAAAGTCCTGTTTTTTACATTTGGATGCAAAAGGTTAGGGGAGAGGAGCAAGATGGCAGAGGAGTAGGAGACCTAAATTTTGTCTGGTCCCAGGAATTCGGCTAGATAGAGATCAAACCATTCTGAACACCTACGAACTCAACAGGAGATCAAAGAAATGAATACCAGCAACTCTCTGAACAGAAAAGCGACCACTTTCTGGAAGGTAGGACGTGCGGAGAACTGAATCCGAGGCGATATTTGGGAAGATAGATGGTGGGGGATGGGACCTCCATCAGCCGCTACTGGCAAGTGATAGAGCAGCAGAGCACAAAATTGGAACATTTAGAAGTCGGCTCTGCTGAGGGACGTCGCTCCAGTAGCCAAGGGTGGGGGTGTAGAACTCTCTCTGGGACAGTGTGGTCTCAGGACCCTCAGGGTCACAGAAAGTCCAGGGGTGCCTGAGTGCAGCAGAGCTCCCAGGTATCAGAGTGGGGAAGTTGGCTGCAGAGACGGTGCTGAGAAGTGGGCTCTCAGCTTGTGGTTGCCATAAACCGTGATCCGCCGCACAGTCGGGCCACTGCTCTTCCAGCAGGGAACCAACAAGCGGCAGATCTGGGGAGACTCCCCTTCCTCCCCCTGGGATGAGTGGCATGGAAGTGCACCGCTGGGATCTGCTGGGTTTGGAGACTCCAAACAGGGTCGGGTGCCAGAGATAGAAACGTTCGGTCACAAACCAGGTGAGCATGGAGTGCGGCCGGAGACCAGGGAGATGGGAGTGATTGACTGTTTTTCTCTGGGGGCTCACTGAGGAGTGGGGCCCCGAGTTCTCGGCATCTCCAGGGCAGAGATTGGGAGGCTGCCATTTTCACTCTTGTCCTCCAAAGCTGTACGGAAAGCTTGCAGGGAACAAAAGCTACCGAGAGCAAACCCGAGCAGATTACTTAGACCGGCCAAGGCAGGGCAATTCGGCCTCCATCAAAGACATTTGAGAACCACCGCAACAGACCCCTCCCCCAGAAGATCAACAAGAACAGCCAGCCAAGACCAAGTTTACCCATCAATGAGAACAGCAGAACTCCAGCATGAGGGGAATACTGCACATAGAATTCATGGCTTTTTCCCCATGATTCTTTAGTCTTTCAAAGTTAATTTTTTTTAACTTTCTTTTTCTTTTTTATGTTTTTTTTAAATTTTTCTTTTTCCCTTTTTCAAACATCTTATCAATCCCTTTTTAAAAAAAACTGTTTTATTTTTCATTTTTAGAGTCATATTCTATCCCTTCATAGTAGTTACCCTTATTTGTGGCATATATATATAAGTTGTTCTCTCTTTAAAATTTTGGGATACAGTTTCTTCTAACAGACCAAAATATACCCTAAATCTCTAGTGTATGGCCTTGTTCTAGTCTCCTGCCTGATCACATTGTCTCCCTTTTTTTTTTTTTAAATCCTCTTCTTTCTTTTTTCAACCAACTTATCATCAATTCCTTTTATAAAATCTTTTATAATTTTCATCTTTACAGTCATATTCCATCTCTTCATTTTGTACATATATATAAGTGTTTCTTTCTTCAAAATTTTGGGAGACACTTTCTTCTAATGGACCAAAATATGCCCAAAATCTAGTGTGTGGCACTGATCTATACACCAGCCTGATCATATCTGATCATATTCAGTTTTTTGTTTGTTTTTATCTTTTTCGTTTTCTTTTTTTTTCTTTTTTCTTTCTTTCTCTTTCTTTTTGCCCAGTTTCAGGTCTCTTCTGATTTGTTTAGTGTATATTTTTCTGGGGTTGTTGTTACCCTGTTAGCATTTTGTTCTCTCATTCATCTGTTCTCCTCTGGTCAAAATGACAAGATGGAAAAAAATCACCTCAAAAAAAAAGAACAAGAGGCAGTACCGACTGCCAGGGACCTAATCAATATGGACATTAGTAAAATGTCAGAACTAGAGTTCAGAATGATGATTTTAAAGATACGAGCTGGGCTTGACAAAAGCATGGAAGATATTAGAGAAACCCTTTCTGGAGAAATAAAAGAACTAAAATCTAACCAAGTCGAAATCAAAAAGGCTATTAATGAGGTGCAATAAAAAATGGAGGCTCTAACTGCTAGGATAAATGAAGCAGAAGAGAGAATTAGTGATACAGAAGACCAAATGATGGAAAATAAAGAAGGTGAGAAAAAGAGAGATAAACAACTACTGGATCACGAGGGCAGAATTCGAGAGATAAGTGATACCATAAGACGAAACAATATTAGAATAATTGGGATGCCAGAAGAAGAAGAAAGAGAGAGGGGGGCAGAAGGTATATTGGAGCAAATTATAGCAGAGTACTTCCCTAATTTGGGGAAGGAAACAGGCATCAAAATCCAGGAGGCACAGAGAACCCCCCCTCAAAATCAATAAAAATAGTCAATACCTAAGTACGAGTCTCAGAGACAAAGAGAAAATCCTGAAAGCAGCTCAGGAGAAGAGATCTGTAACCTACAATGGTAGAAATATTAGACTGGCAATAGACCTATCCACAGAGACCTGGCAGGCCAGAAAGGACTGGCAGGATATATTCAGAGCACTAAATGAGGAAAATATGCAGCCAAGAATACTATATCCAGCTAGGCTGTCATTGAAAATAGAAGGAGAGATAAAAAGCTTCCACGACAAACAAAAACTAAAGGAATTTGCAAACATGAAACTAGCCCTACAAGAAATATTGAAAGGGGTCCTCTAAGCAAAGAGAGAGCCTAAAAGTAATATAGACCAGAAAGGAACAGAGACAATATACAGTAACAGTCACCTTACAGGGAATACAATGGCACTAAATTCATATCTTTCAATAGTTGCCCTGAATGTAAATGGGCTAAATTCCCCACTCAAAAGACACAGGCTATTGGATTGGATAAAAAAACAAGACCCATCAATAGGCTGTCTGCAAGAGACTCATTTTAGACCCAAAGACACCTCCAGATTGAAAGTGAGGGGGTGGAAAACCATTTACCATGCTAATGGACACCAAAAGAAAGCTGGGGTCGCAATCCTTATATCAGACAAATTAGATTTTAAACCAAAGACTATAATAAGAGATGAGGAAGGACACTATATCATACTTAAAGGGTCTATCCAACAAGAAGATCTAACAATTGTAATTATCTATGCCCCTAACATGGGAGCAGCCAATTATATAATCCAATTAATAACAAAAGCGAAGAAACACATCAACAACAATACAATAATAGTGGGGCACTTTAATGCCCCGCTCACTGAAATGGATAGACCATCTAAGCAAAAGAACAACAAGGAAATAAAGGCTTTAAATGACACACTGGACCAGATGGACTTCACAGATGTATTCAGAACATTCCATCCCAAAGCAACAGAATACACATTCTTACTTAGTGCCCATGGAACGTTCTCCAGAATGGATCACATCCTAGGTCACAAATCAGGTCTCAACCAGTACCAAAAGATTGGGATCATTCCCTACATATTTTCAACCACAATGCTTTGAAACTAGAACTCGATCACAAGAGGAAAGTCAGAAAGAACTCAAATACATGGAGGCTAAAGAGCATCCTACTAAAGAATGAATGGGTCAACCAGGAAATTAAAGAAGAATTAAAAAAATTCATGGAAACTAATGAAAATGAAAACACAACTGTTCACAATCTTTGGGATGCAGCAAAGGCACTCCTAAGAGGAAAGTATATAGCAATACAAGCCTTTCTCAAGAAACAAGAAAGGTCTCAAATACACAACCTAACCCTACACCTAAAGGAGCTGGAGAAAGAACAGCAAATAAAGCCTAAACCCAGCAGGAGAAGAGAAATTAAAAAGATCAGAGCAGATATCAATGAAACAGAAACCAAAAGAACAGTAGAACAGATCAACGAAACTAGGAGCTTGTTCTTTGAAAGAATTAACAAGATTGATAAACCCCTGGCCAGACTTATCAAAAGGAAAAGAGAAATGACCCAAATAAATAAAATCATGAACAAAAGAGGAGAGATCACAACCAACACCAAAGAAATACAAACAATTATAAGAACATATTATGAGCAATTATATGCCAGCAAATTAGAGAATCTGGAAGGAATGGATGCATTCCTAGAGATGTATAAACTACAAAAAGTGAACCAGGAAGAAATAGAAAACAGAACAGACCTATAACCACTAAGGAAATTGAAGCAGTCATCAAAAAATCTCCCAACAAACCAAAGCCCAGGGCCAGATGGCTTCCCAGGGGAATTCTACCAAACTTTTAAAGAAGCATTAATACCTATTCTTCTGAAACTGTTCCAAAAAATAGAAATGGAAGGAAAACTTCCACACTCATTTTTTGAGGCTACCATTACCTTGATCCCAAAACCCGACAAAGAACCCATCAAAAAGGTGAATTACAGACCAATATCCTTGATGAACATGGATGAAAAATTCTCACCAAAATACTAGCCAATAGGATCCAACAGTATATTAAAAGGATTATTCACCACGACCAAGTGGGATTTATCCCTGGGCTGCAAGGTTGGTTCAACATCCACAAATCAATCCATGTGATACAATACATTAATAAAAGAAAGAACAAGAACCATATGATCCTCTCAAGAGATGCAGAAAAAGCATTTGACAAAGTACAGCATCCTTTCTTGATCAAAACTCTTCAGAGTATAGGGATAGAGGGTACATACCTCAATATCATAAAAGCCATCTATGAAAAACCCACAGCGAATATCATTCTCAGTGGGGAAAAACAGAGCTTTCCCCCTAAGGTCAGGAACACGGCAGGGATGTCCACTATCACCACTGCTATTCAACATAGTATTAGAAGTCCCAGCCACAGCAATCAGACAACTAAAAGAAATAAAAGGCATCCAAATCGGCAAAGAAGAAGTCAAACTCTCACTCTTTACAGATGATATGATACTTTATGTGGAAAACCCAAAAGACTACACCCCAAAACTGCTAGAACTCATACAGGAATTCAGTAAAGTGGCAGGATATAAAATCAATGCGCAGAAATCCCTGGTATTCTTATACACCACCAACAAGACAGAAGAAAGAGAAATTAAGGAGTCAATCCCATTTACAATTGCAGCCAAAACCATAAGATACCTAGGAATAAATCTAACCAAAGAGGCAAAGCATCTGTACCCAGAAAACTATAAAATATTCATGAAAGAAATTGAGGAAGACACAAAGAAATGGAAAAACGTTCCATGCTCATGGATTGGAAGAAGAAATATTGTGAAGATGTCAATGCTACCTAGAGCAATCTACACATTCAATGCAATCCCTATCAAAATACCATCAACTTTTTTCAAAGAAATGGAACAAATAATCCTAAAATTTGTATGGAACCAGAAAAGACCCTCAACAGCCAGAGGAATGTTGAAAACAAAAAGCAAAGCTGGTGTAATCACAGTTCTGGACTTCAAGCTCTATTACAAAGCTGTCATCACCAAGACAGTATGGTACTTGCACAAAACAGACACATAGATCAATGGAACAGAATAGAGAGCCCAGAAATGGACCCTCAACTCTATGGTCAACTAATCTTTGACAAAGCAGGAAAGAATGTCCAATGGAAAAAAGACAGTCTCTTCAACAAATGGTGTTGGGAAAATTGGACAGCTACATGCAGAAGAATGAAGCTGGACCATTTCCTTACACCACACACAAAAATAGACTCAAAATGGTTGAAAGACCTAAATGTGAGAGAGGAGTCCATCAAAATCCTAAAGGAGAACACAGGTAGCCACCTCTTCGACCTCAGCCACAGCCATCTTCTGCCTAGAAACATTGCCAATAGCAAGGGAAGGAAGGGCAAAAATGAACTATTGGGACTTCATCAAGATAAAAAGCTTTTGTACAGCAAAAGAAAGAGTCAACAAAACCAAAAGACAACCAACAGATTGGGAGAAGGTATTTGCAAATGACATGTCAGATAAAGGGCTAGTATCCAAAATCTATAAAGAACTTATTAAACTCAACACCCAAAGAACAAATGATCCAATCAAGAAATGGGCAGAAGACATGAACGGACATTTCTGCAAAAAAGGCATCCAAATGGCCAACAGACGCATGAAAAAGTGCTCAACATTGCTCAGCATCAGGGAAATCCAAATCAAAACCTCAATAAGATACCACCTCACACCAGTCAGAATGGCTAAAATTAACAAGTCAGGAAACGACAGATGTTGGTGGGGACGCGGAGAAAGGGGAACCCTCCTACACTGTTGGTGGGAATGCAAGCTGGTGCAGCCACTCTGGAAAACAGTATGGAGGTTCCTCAAAAAGTTGAAAACAGAGCTACCCTATGACCCAGCAATTGCACTACTGGGTATTTACCCCAAAGATACAAATGTAGGGATCCAAAGGGGTACGTGCACCCCGATGTTTATAGCAGCAATGTCCACAATAGCCAAACTATGGAAAGAGCCAAGATGTCCATCGACAGATGAATGGATAAAGAAGATGTGGTATATATATAGAATGGAATATTATGCAGCCATCAAAAGGAATGAAATCTTGCCATTTGCATCGACGTGGATGGAACTGGAGGGTGTTATGCTGAGTGAAATAAGTCAATCAGAGAAAGACATGTATCACATGACCTCACTGATATGAGGAATTCTTAATCTCAGGAAACGAACTGAGGGTTGCTGTAGTGGTCGGGGGTGGGAGGGATGGGGTGGCTGGGTGGTAGACATTGAGGAGGGTATGTGCTATGGTGAGTGCTGTGAATTGTGTAAGACTGTTGAATCACAGCCTGTACCTCTGAAACAAATAATACATTATATGTTAAAGAAAAAAAAAGAAAAAGAAGTAGATAGCAAGAAGGGAATAATGAAGGGGGAGAAATCAGATGGGGAGATGAACCATGAGAGACTATGGACTCTGAGAAACAAACTGAGGGTTCTAGAGGGGAGCGGGGTGGGGGGACGGGTTAGCCTGGTGATGGGTATTTAAGAGGGCACGTACTGCATGGAGCACTGGGTGTTATATGGAAACAATGAATCATGGAACACTACATCAAAAACTAATATAATGTATGGTGATTAACATAAGATAATTAAAATATAATATATATAATATATATATATATATATATATATATATATATATATATACGAAAACACTATGCAAAAAAAAGTTTGGGGGAGAAAGGCTAGAACTCTTATGGTGGCCCCCACAATTGGGGCTGAAGGTGTAGTGCTTTTAGAGTCAAATGGGCATCACATGGATTACAGCCTTCCCTTTTTGCTGTGGCTCTTTTGTCCCCTGACTGTTGATATTGACGACCATAATTTGGGGTTCATAATAATGATCATGCGTTTTGCATCACCTTGTGCGATGTGACTTGAGAGTGCAACTTAAGCATGTTGTAATCCTGAGCGTTGAGTCCCTAGCCTGGCACTCAGGAAACACTTAGGGAATGGCTACTGAATAAATTTCCAGGCGTTTGCCCCACTGGTAGACACATAAATGTGTGAAATGATGCTGTACAAGTGTATTCTCCGCAGCATGATTGCAGTGATAGAAAGAAGGAAATAACCAATAAATGTAACATAAAGGAACTGGTTAAAATTATCAAGGTCAGAAACTTTATGCAGCCATGGGAATATAAGTCATCTCTCTTTCTTTAATGATTTGATTAATTAATTAATTAATTAATAGCAAGGGCTTGCAAGTGGGGGGAGGGACAGAAAGAGAGGGGGAGGTAAAGAATTTCAAGCAGACTCCCAGCAGAGTGCAGAGACCCCAATGGGGTTTGATCACATGACCGTGAGATCATGACCTTAGCCAAAATCAGGAGTGGAAGCTTAACTGGCTGATCCACCCAGGAGCCCAATAAGTCTTCTCTTGATGTTCTTATTTTTAAAACTCTAATTTTCGGGGTGCCTGGGTTGGTCAGTTGGTTAGGCGTCCAACTCTTAATTTCAGTCAGATCATGATTTCAGGGTGGTGGGATTGAGCCCTGCATTGGACTCCATGCTGGGTGTGGAGCAGCTTAATATTCTCTCTGTCCCTCTCCCTCTGCCCCTACCCATCCCTTTCTAAAAAAAAATAAAAATAAATAAACAGTAACAACTCTAATTTTCATTCTGCAATAGTAAAATACATTGTTAAATATTGTATATATTTAATATGAAGGATATGATTGTTTGATATACATATTCATATTGAGGTGATTATTACAATCAAACTTATTAACACATTATTCCTTCACATTGTTACCATTTTTTGTGTGTGATGGGAACACTTAAATCTACTGTTAGCAATATTTTAGTATTTCATATGGTATTATTAACTATATTCTTCATGTACATTAGGTCTCAAGACTTATACATCCTATACAACTGCAAGTTTGTAATTCACTTTGCTCTGGTTTGGAATGCTTTCTAGGATATATTGTTAGTTTAAGGAACACTGAGAAGTACAATATTTATATTATTGCTGCCATTTGTGTTAAAAATGAACTAGACCATACCCATTTAGGTTTGTATTTCCACAGAATATTTCTCTAAGGATACACATGAATCTAGGAATAGTGGTTGCCTCTGGCAGGATGAAGGTTAAGGCTGAGGTCAGGAGAAGGAGGGAAACATTCATTATATACAGTTTTGTACTTTTTGAATTTTCTTCCTTGTGCATATTATCTATTCAAAATATCAATTAAATAAATCACTCCTTCCTAAAATTATGTAATTGGTGGATTTTAATGTCAGATACATAGTTTTATGTTTTACAGGTTCTTATACTGTTCAGAGATGACATAGACTACTTTATCATTTTTTATAATTCTATGAGATGGGCCAGGTAGCAGTTCATTTTTTTAGCAGTTCATTTTTATATCTCTTTTATTATCCCAGAGATTCAGAAGACTCACAACTCTTCTATTTAACATCAAAGTTGGAATATTATTAAAAATTGGTGGTCTCTTGATTCTGTATGTTTTTGATTTTTTAATTTAAAAATCTTAGCATTTTAGATATCAAAATACTGTACCCATTGACCACTTCAAAAAGAACTAAGAAGTTAAAAGAAAAAAGAATCAACATAAAAGCTAATGTATTCAGTACTAGTACCAATAATGTAATTTAAGGATAATGGGGAAGTAGTGACTTGTTCTAAAGCACTGAGTACTTCATAGAAAACAGAAAGCACAACTGCACTGGCTATCAGAAGACAGGTCAAATCTGTAGTCAATAAGCTCCATGAATGTTTCTTAGATAACACTGCAATAGGATGCCCATTTAGCAGGATTTTTGCATGACATCTAATCCGTGTATTGTCTGAATATCAACTCCACATTCATGCCCTTCTGCTGAGCCCCCAGGCAAACCCCTGTTTAAGAGTCTTTTCATAGTCAGACCTGAGGGGCTCTCCAGGTATAGCTCTAGCATCTTTGTCACTCCCCTATTGGAACATGCAGTCTGTTGGCTTCTTTAGTGAATGAGGTTTCTTTACTGCCTCACACAGATACTCAGTAATTTACTAAGAATTGTGTGGAAAGATAGTGAACTGAGCCACATGCTCCAATTATATTCTATCATCCAAAGAGCAAATAACATATGATTTCACTCATATGTAGAATTTAAGAAACAAAACGAATGATCATAGGGTGAAAAAGAGGAGGCAAACCAAGAAACAGACTCTTAACCGATGGTTATTAGAGGGGAGGTGTGTGGTGGATGGGTTAAATGGGTCATGGGGATTAAGGAGTGCACTTGTGATGAGCACTGGTAGTTTTATGTTAAGTGTTAAATCACTAAATTGTACACCTAAAACCAGTATTATACTGTATGTTAACTAACTGGAATTCAAATAAAAACTAAACAAAAACAAACAAACAACAACAACAACAAAAAAAACAAAGAGCTGAAGCAAATAAATGATACAGAGAGAGAATATAGCCCTGTGTCAAAATTTCTGGAGGCTCCAGGGCTAGCAGTCCCCATTCTCATCTGTGTGATCTTGGGTCAATGTGAAATGATCCCTCAGTTTTCTTATCTGTAAGGTATGGATAACAATATCTACTTTGTACCACAAGTGATAGGATACATTCTAATGGGTGTAGAGAGAAGAGCACATAATATGCACTTAATAACTGGTTTGTAACAAATTTGCCCACTAAACAAACAAAGTACTCAGGGCATTATGAAGCAAGAGCAGTCAGGATATGGAATTCAGAGAGGTCTGTGCATATGAACAGGGAAAAGACCTATGCCTTTATCTTCACTTACCTTTAACTTAATTTGAACATGTCCTTCAATTATTAACCTAGGCAAGAAACCACAATAATATGATTAGTACAATGTCAACAATAAAGATTTTCATATCACATTACATTTGTTTCACATTTCTCAAAGTATCCTTTATGCTCATCACTATTTTGAAATTATGATAGTTATGTTTCTTCTACTAAGGCCAGATGGCCTTGACCTGTTGTTCTTTATACATTAACCCACAACAGTGGTTCTCAAAGTCTGGTCCCTATACCAGCAGCATCAACATTCAGCACCAGCATTAGGTGGTTAATTGTCAGAAAAGAAACTATTGGGCCTCACCGCAGTTACACAGCTAGCAGCATTTCCATCTACGTCGGCTAACCCAGAAATAAGCAAGTCTTTTTTTAGCCATGGCTGAGCAAATGCCTTTACCTAGAGAAAAAAATTTCCTTCATAAATTAGTCAATAGTTCCAAAGAGGTTTCCCTCCAGGTACTTCTACATGATTGAGATTTGAACATGTTTTCCAACTACACTTTCACAGGACACCTTCTTTCTTTTTAGGTGGTCTCTTTATAACAAAGGGGCAGGGTTAGGAGAGGGTGAGGGGAGCAGGGTCCAAACTGAAGGACCCAAAAAGACCCTCCTTAAGAGAGGCTGGGTCCGGGCACCTGGGTGGCTCAGTCGGTTAAGTGTCTGCCTTCAGCTTAGGTCATGATCCCAGAGTCCCAGGATTGAGCCCACATTGGGGAGTCTGCTTCTCCCTCTGACCCTCCCCCATCTCATGCTCTCTCTCATTCTCTCTCTAATAAATAAATTAAATCTTTAAAAAAAGAGAGAGAGAGAGGGTGCCTGGGTGGCTCAGTCATTAAGCATCTGCCTTTGGCTCAGGTCATGATCTCAGGGTCCTGGGATCGAGCCCACATTGGGCTCCCTGATCAGTGGGGAGCCCGCTTCTCCCCCTCCCACTGCCTGCCACTCCCCCTGCTTGTGCTCTCTCTGTCAAATAAATAAAATTAAAAAAAAAAAAAGAGAGAGAGAGAGGCTGGGTCCAGGGGCACCTGGGTGGCTCAGTTGGTTTAGCATCCAACTCTTGATTTCAGCTCAGGTCATGATCTCAGGGTCATGAGATCCAGCCTAACATTGGGCTCTGAGCCCCACTTTGGGCTCCAAGCCCAGTGTGGAGCCCACTTAAGATTCTCTCTCCCTCTGCACCTCCCCCCTTCCCTCCATGCTCTCTCATGCTCTCTCTCAATACATACATACATACATACATACATACATACATAAGAGGTTGGGTCCAGCAGGGTCCTGTCTGTATAGGGCTGCTGTATTCTGAGGGACACCCTCCAGATCCGGGGGATCAGAGAAGGCCTCCTGGAGGAGGGAACACTTGAGCTAGGTATAAAACAGGGGGAAATCAGGAGGGTGACCAGATCCTTGGAGATGGGTCCAGACCAAAGTCAGTTCTGGGGATGGAATTGGGGCAGAACCTCTGGGGTTACTTCAGGGAATCCTGATGACCTGCCCCCTCTCCCTGTTGTATCCCTCAGGGCTATATTGTCAGGAAGTGGATTAGAATCACAAGGTTTGGTCTGGGTAGAACAGGCTAGTTTGTGGAGGCATTGACTGGCTGTTTTTCAGGTAAGGATGGCACTGCTGGGACTTACAGGGCCACTAAGCTCTCTCCTTATCCCACTCCAGATTTCTGCCAAAGGAGGACACACAAAACAAAAGGTAATTCAGATGGAGGGAAGTGAGGGAGATAGGAGGGACTTCCTCTCAAGCCACCAGAGGCCTTCATCTTCCCCTGTGCCACTCAACCACTTACCAGCAAGAGGGCATGCCATTTCCTCTCTCTGACCCTGCCTTCCCTCAAAATCCTCCTGGGTATTCAATGGTGACTACATTTCTGCTTCTTTCAACTACTGTCTCCTTGTATGTGTGCTCTTCCATACTCTGGAGCAATCTGTCTAAATCCCAAGTTAAAATCTCTAATATTACACAAAGCCAAGTTCCATGGTGTTGGAAAACCCTCCTATCCTTGCTGTTATTATTACTTAACTAAAAGTCCTTTGGAAACTCCAGAGGAAGACAAACTAATCTGCCAAAAGGCACATTGGTTTAAATAGGTCATCCCAACTCCTGAGGCTCCTCTAATGAAAGCTTAGTCACATCCAGAGAAACTGAAAATTCTACCCTGAAAACAGTAAGCCTTCCCTCTCTGGTGTGAAGTTATGGCAGTTAAAGCCATGAGAGTAGCAGTGGCCTTTCCAGTCAGCCACATGGTCATTAGCTGACTTGGGGGTCAAGTATCTGTGAACTGGAAACCTCATTAGGATTTCTGCTAAGTTCATGGTAAGAACTGCTAACAGGTCAAACCAACCCTTTTCTTACTTAGGGAAACTGAATTGTAAAAATGATATGTAGCTTGCTTAAATTTACAAACACAACTAATAATGGTGGGAAAGTATAAGAGCATTGCTGTCTTGTCTCCCAGGCAAATGTTCCTGCAAACATTCATCTGAAGACTCTCATTTCATTGTCTCAACCTATAGTCACTCTGGGCTACAGGACAGTTATGGTGGTTTTTCTCTCCAAGATCATGATAATCTGTGCTCACTCTGAAAATTCATATAGATTATTGAATCTCTTTGATGTCCTAAAATCGCTGACATTCATTTTGGGAAGGAACCTATGATACCACCCCTGAGCCTGAGAGAACTGAATCTTAATCCTGAGGTTTAGAAAGGAGGTGCCTGACTGTTCCAGAGAGATTAAATGTAACATTAAACATCTTCACTGATAAGTAGGATTGGGATTGGACAGGAAGGGCAAGAAGCCCTAGAGATAGCAGCTTTCACAGGGCTTGTGGCCTTGGATGCTGTGTCTGTTAAAGAGAAGGAAAAATCTCCTGGGCTATGAATTCCTGGAGGACACAAATCATTTTATTCTGTATTTCTCACAGCACAATCTAGCACAGTAAGACAGTTATGGGATCCATGTACACTTGTTGAGTGGGTGTTCCCATACATGAACTGTTTAGGAGGGATAATCTGGTGAACTGAGCAATAACTTTGAGAGAATTTGGAAAGCCAGAAGTGTTCTCTTTTTCTCTACTGTAAGTACCAGGCATTGTGCTACAGGCAGATTTTAAGATGCGAACTGAGAAACAGATGTGAAACAGGTGCCACAAAGATCCTTTACATATGCTATGATTTAGTGTTCATAACAGGTTAGGATTATTATCCCTACTTTTGTTTAACAGACGACACAGCTAAGGCTCAGGGAGGTTAGGTGTTTGATCTGAGCTCACACAGCTAGTGAGTGCCTGGGCTCTCCTATCTGAGTCTGAAGCCCTTACTAATGCTTCCTCTCACCACACTCCAGAATAATATTCCTCTCTCCATTTAACTCCCAGAGATCAGATTTTGATGGGTCCGAGGGATTTGTGCCAGAGCGTTGCCATCCTTGCAGCCACCCAACCCCCACTCTAATGAATCTTTTATCCCCCCCCCTGCGGAGTGCTGGCCTGGAGCCAGGTGAGACCAGAACCTCCATTTCAGGGGCTTTCTCTAGAATCTGTCGCTGTGGTTACCTCCAGTAGACTCTGTTTCAGGAAGAGGTCTGACCAAGCAGGACAGCGGTGACATTCATGACTGCAGGAGAGAAGAATCCGGGGCTGGGGGCCACACGTCGAGAGGGGAGGGGCCAGGGGGCGGCCCCCTTGTGACCAGCCCTGAGGAGAGGTCAGGAAAGAACGTTGGCTGAGGAGCGCCTGTACAGCAGCAGCTGCTGACGTTCTGTATCACGCGCCTGTGGCCCAAGGTAACCCAGACCTTTAAACAAACAGCGGGGCCGGGGGCGTTGCGGGGACGGAGGCGGGAAAGGGCAGGGACTTTGGGGGTCGCACACTGAAGACAGGGGCGGTGAACGCGTGGAGGGCATGAGAAGGAGTCCGAACTCTCTGAGAAATAGGGAATGAAGGAAATACTGAAGCAAGAAACGAAGTGTGAGAAGGAACACAAGCGCGAAAAAAGCGTGAGAGGGCGCAAGAGCTTGGCTGACCAAAAGTGCGCTTGGAGGTAGGGACAAGGGTGGAACACACCCAGCCCCAGCAGCATAGGTAAGGTGGAAGCAGGAGGACACTATCTTTCCCTGAGCCCATTTTTCCATAGGTGGTCCCCTTTTAGCCATTTTTAAGGTAAAATGTTGGCCCCAGTTATTTTTGCTTGTTTGTTTTGGGGTTTTGTTTTGTGTGTTTTTTTTGTTTGTTTGTTTGTTTTTAGAATATAAGGAAAGAACGTCAGAGGAAGCTGTACTAAAGCGAGGCTGCGCAGGGCGCAGGAAAGGCAGAGGGTGGCGCCTTTTTTAAAGAAGATTCTATCTTCACCCTGAAGCTCAGGCCGTACCACACACACACACACACACACACACACACACACACACCCCACGTTTCCTCAGGCCGTACCACACACACACACACACACACACACACACACACACCCCACGTTTTCCTCCGTCTGCCTCCTATTCCCCCACCCCAGCCCCGCTCCGGGCACGATCGGATCGCCTTTAAACCAGGTAACCGCCTTGATCTCCACAGCAGCTCCGGGAGCTCCAGAGTGGAGGGGGTGGAGCCCGCAGCGGCCTCTGGCTGAGCTCAAGGTGGGAGGGGTCCCGGGGGCGCTAATGGCGCACCGCGGCCATGACGCTGGCCAGATCATTCACAGAAATCCCTGTCTCATTCCATCTACAGTCGCAGCTCCATTCCAGACGCCCTTCTTCTCAGGCCGGGCGGTGAGCTGATGGCCCAAGTTCGGGACTCGCCCTCCGGCTCTTTGGTCCGCTGGAGCTCGGGAGGTGGGGGAGGAGCCTCTCCCGAGGAGGCGGCTGAAAAGGCGGGGAAAATGGAGAAGGAGGCGGTGGGGGCGACAAAGGCGTGTTCAGGCCAGGGAGCTGAGGAGATGAAGCTGGACCCTTTACAAGAGCGTAAGCCTGCTCCTGAGAACTTGACGTGGAGTGACAGCGGCGACGATAAGAAGGTGCTCCCTTCAACCCCCCCTCGCTGTTACAGCAGCTCCTCGCCTCTTTGCCCGCGCCGCAAGCCCCGCCCTCGGCCCCAACCCCGGGCCCGCTCCCGAGGCCCGCCTGGCCTCTTGGCCCCACCCCAGCCTCCATCCCATCCTTCCCCTCCGCCTCTGACCCGACCACAGCCCTGGCGCCGACCGCGGCGTAGATCCAGGCCGGGGTCTAGGCCCCAGATGCTGCAAAGCTGTTTTAGTGACCTAGGTGGCTCTGGGGATCGAGGTGGTTTAGGGGACTGGTTGCTGGAGGTGGAGTTTGATCAGGGTCCTACAGGCTGCTCTCATGTGGAGAGCTTTAAAGTGGCTAAGAACTGGCGGAAGAGCCTGAGGTTGATTTACCAGCGTTTCATATGGAGTGGGACCCCAGAAACTAGGAAACATAAGGCAAAGTCGTGCATCTGTCATGTATGTAGTACCCATATGAACAGACTCCACTCTTGTCTCTCCTGTGTCTTTTTTGGCTGCTTTACTGAGAAACATATTCACAAACATGCAGAAACAAAACAGCACAATTTAGCTGTAGACCTCTATCATGGGGTTATATATTGCTTTATGTGTAAGGATTATGTATATGACAAAGACATGGAACGAATTGCCAAAGAAACAAAAGAGAAAAATTTGAAATTACTAACTTCCACCTCAAAAGATATTTCTCAACAGCAGTGTATGGCATCAGGTGTTGAAGAGAAGCATTCAACCTGTGAGTCAAAGGAACAGGAGCCAAAATTGGTGAAACCCAAGAAAAAGAGGAGAAAAAAGTCAGTCTATACCATAGGCCTGAGAGGGCTTATCAATCTTGGGAACACATGCTTTATGAATTGTATTGTCCAGGCACTTACCCATATTCCTCTACTGAAAGATTTCTTTCTCTCTGACAAGCATAAATGTATAATGACAAGCCCCAGCTTGTGTCTTGTCTGTGAAATGTCTTCTCTTTTTCATGCTATGTACTCTGGGAGCCGAACTCCTCACATTCCCTATAAGTTATTGCATCTAATATGGATTCATGCAGAACACTTAGCAGGGTACCGGCAGCAGGATGCCCATGAGTTCCTCATTGCAATATTAGATGTGCTGCATAGACACAGCAAAGATGATAGTGTTGGGCAGGAGGCCAGTAACCCCAACTGCTGTAACTGCATCATAGACCAAATCTTTACAGGTGGCTTGCAGTCAGATGTCACATGTCAAGCTTGCCATAGTGTCTCTACCACAATAGACCCATGCTGGGACATCAGTTTGGACTTGCCTGGCTCTTGTGCCACATTCGGTTCCCAGAGTCCAGAGAGAGCTGACAGCACAGTGAGTAGGGATGACCACATACCAGGAATTCCCTCACTCACAGACTGCCTACAGTGGTTTACAAGGCCAGAGTACCTAGGAAGCTGTTCCAAAATCAAATGTAGTAGTTGCCAAAGCTATCAGGAATCTACCAAACAACTCACAATGAAGAAATTACCTATTGTGGCCTGTTTTCATCTCAAGCGATTTGAACATGTAGGTAAACAGAGGCGAAAGATTAATACTTTTATCTCCTTTCCCTTGGAGCTGGACATGACTCCATTTTTGGCCTCCACTAAGGAGAGCAGAATGAAAGAAGTCCAGCCACCAACAGACTGTACATCCAACGAGAATAAGTATTCCTTGTTTGCAGTGATTAATCACCATGGAACTTTGGAAAGTGGACACTACACCAGCTTTATCCGACAACAAAAAGACCAATGGTTTAGCTGTGATGATGCCATCATCACCAAGGCTACCATTGAGGACTTACTCTACAGTGAAGGGTATTTACTGTTCTATCACAAGCAGGGTCTAGAGAAAGATTAGTCTTGCAAGACCACTTACCAGAAAAAAAGTGAAAGAAATGAATATACAAGGATCCTGAAGTGACACACAAACTTCCCTGGAATGGACGATGATAATAGCCAAACAACAACAAGCACCTCTTGAAATTTCACAAAAACCTACCTGGCATGGACAATGACAACAGCACCTATATGACAAGTAGCACCTTGATATGAAGAACCTATTTTACATGGCTTGTGGGTCTGTAAGAGGAAAAAAAATACTAACTAGTGACCATTTAGCCTTAAGAAATGGGAGGAGGGAGAAGAGGTTGAAAATGGTCACGTAAAGCATAATTAAATGAACAGAATGCTTTAGGTGGGAAGAGTGGGAATGGAAATGTTCTGCGAGTGCTATATGTCATTTGTTTCTACAAAAATACCATGGGGAATCAGGGAGTATTTCTACATTAACAAAAAACTTCACAATTAGTGTTCTAACTGTGGCTGATTAGTCAAATATTTTGAAAAAAGAATATTGTAAAAGAGATTTTATTTATTTATTTTTATTTTTTTTTAAAGATTTTATTTATTTATTCATTAGAGACAGAGAGAGAGAAGCAGAGGGAGAAGCAGGCTCCCAAGGAGCAGGGAGCCCGATGTGGGACTCGATCCCAGGACCCTGAGATCATGACCTGAGCCGAAGGCAGACGCTTAACCATCTGAGCCACCCAGGCGCCCAGTAAAAGAGATTTTAAAAAGCCTTAAAAGAAAACATTTAAAAAGGAAAAAACCTTTTTTTAATTAAAAAAAATGTTTTAAATGTTGAAAAAAATTAAATATTTTTAAAAGAAATGTTTCAAAATTTAAAAGTTTTTAATTTAAAATTTCAAAATGATTAATAAAATAAGGCTTAAAATAAATTTTAGAAATTCTTAGTTTACAAAAGGTAAAATGAATAAAAGAAGGACAAAGGTAAAAAATGAAAGTTTACAAAAAAGTTAAAGTGAAAGAAAGTTTTAAAAGGGGAGGGGAGCTCTTAAAAGTTTAAATAAGGGGCGCCTGGGTGGCTCAGTCGTTAAGCGTCTGCCTTCGGCTCAGGTCATGATTCCAGGGTCCTGGGATCGAGCCCCGCATTGGGCTCCCTGCTCGGCCGGGAGCCTGCTTCTCCCTCTCCCACTCCCCCTGCTTGTGTTCCCTCTCTTGCTGTGTCTCTCTCTGTCAAATAAATAAAATCTTTAAAAAAAAAAAAGTTTAAATAAAATGTTAATATAAATAACTCTTTAAATTAGACCATAAAATAATGTATTGAAAAATGAGAGGTTAGCAAAATTCATGAACAGTTTAAGAAAATTTCCAAAAATACAGAATGGAATGAAAATTCAAATTTAAGTTTACAGAAAAGTTTTAAAGGGAAAAAAAAATTAGCACAATTCAAGACAGACACAATTTGTTTAATTTTTTTAATTTAAAAAAATTTAAAAAGGAAAAGTTAAGAGAAAAATAGAGAATTTTAAGATATATAAAAACTTTAAGGAAGTCCAACTTGAGAGATTTAAATAAAAACTGAATATTTAAACAAGAAGGATAAAAATAAAAATTTTTAAAGAAAAACAGTTAAATAAAAATCAAATTTAAATTAAAAACAAGTAGAAAAAATATTAATATTTTAAAAACTTAAACAGTTTTATTTTTAAATTTAAGCATATTAAAATTCATACAGGTATGAAAACTAAAAGGAGATAGGAATAACAAGACAAAAAGGCTTGTTAATATTTCTGTTTGAGTTTTATGTTGATACATAAATAGAATTTGAAAAAAAAAATAGTCAACCATCATTTTACTACTCAATTGTGAGATCAGTGCAAGACCTGAACTCTAGCCTACCTTCCCTTTTCAAGTTCCACACCCCATCTGATTTCCTAAAGAGCTGTTTCTTAGGAAGAATCAATTGCATCCGAGAAAGATGAAAATAGTAGGGACTCTCTCCCATTTAGAACTGCATTATTCATACAAATTCTTTGCTACTGAAAAGTGGTTCTTGACAATTTAGTGGCTTAGGGATATTAGATTACAAATTAAGTTCTGGCTTTGATGTTTAAGCCCCATGGCCTGATTGAGGAAGTGGCAGGGACCCATATCTGAGGACATCCCACCCTCTCTTCCACTTCCCTCTCCATGGGGAAACAAGACCTTTATATAGTAAAGCTATGGGTTTGTGCTTGACAGTCTTACTCATTCCTTTACTTCCTCTCTTTTTTCCTTATTCCATCATTCATGCCTGGTTCCCTGAACCGCTTACTTACCTCCATCTCTGATCCCAGCCTGTAGAGCTCCTTCTTTGACTGTTTACCTGGTAGCTTCTATTCCTCCTTCAAGACCCAACTCACAGATGACTTCTCTGGAGCCTTTTCTGAATGCTCTAGGCAGGTATAAATTGGAAAATTGTTTCTTCCTCACGCCTATATCCCTGTCACTGTGCCTCAAAGTACTTTGTCTGTACCTCAGTAATATTCTACTGTGATTCTACTGGAGCTTTGTGAGTGTCTGCCCCTCTGCACCAAGCATTCTGAGAACAGGGGGCCAAGCCTTATTCATTTCTGTGTTAATAAATGTTTGTTGAATGTGAGGATGAGTTCAGTTATTTGCTCTATTAATATGATCTCATTTATTTTATCCATCAAGCCCTCAATAGGTGTCCTGTGCTATAATACAGTGTGATCAGGGTTGTATCTTCCCCAAAGGAAGTGTATGAAATGCTACTCAGCTGCAGGGGATGGCTTAAGAAGGGAGGTGCTCAGTGAGGAAATAGCCAGGTTGTGTGGAGAGAGTACAAGGTACAACACAAGGAAAAGAGCAAAGCGTGAGAGTTGGTAGTCATGAAAGACTGGGTGGTGAGGGGGAGCAGAAGCTGAAGATGAGGCTGGGCTTTCTGGTATGTGTGCAGCAACACTGTTCCTCACCAGTGTCCCTGAGCTCCCCACAGTGTCTCTCATCTTATGACTGTGTACCACACCTCCCCATGGTGTACTGTACTAGTTTGCCTTCCCAGGAGACTGTGTACCTCACTATTCCACACTCTTTTATATCACATGGCACACCATGACTGACAGGGGAGTGATGTCTGGTGACTGTATTTAGTGGGGGAACTGTAGTTGCCTGCTTAGCACTCTAGCCCTTCCCCCATTCCTTGTGGTTCTGCTGGGGCTATTGACCACCTTGCAGTGCTCCTCTCACTCCTCCCCAGAGTGAGCATGTCCCACAGGCTAGGCCAGATAAGAGTTCTCAATTCCTCCACTCCTTCACCCACACCCATCCCACAAGAGCAATTCTGAGGATGGCTATAGGACCCAAGCAGGCCCAGTCAGAGTCCATTGCTAGACTGAATATATGTAGACAGTGGGATAAAGAAGTGTCTTGCTCCCCCTCCATGCTGAAGTCTCTAGACTAGGATGACATTAATCTGAGAATCTTAGGGGGTTGATATTCTTACCATGAGGAGAAAAGTAGAATTAGAGATAGGGAGAAAGAGCCTGGAGAACATCATTTGAAACTTGTGGATCCAGATGTGCCTGAAGTCCCAAAGTTCCTAGCTATCCGAGCCAATAAAGTCCTTTGTTTTGCTTAAGCTAGTTTGAGTTGGGATCCTATCACTTGTAGCCAAGTGTTTTGAACACATTAGATATGCTATATTGTTAGTTGGGGGCATCCTGTTCCTAGGGCCACAAATGGAGAGAAGGAAGAAGGAAGAAAATGGTGACCTTCAATGAACTCTGTCATAGAAGATTGAGAAACCAGAGTGGGTCCCTGCATGTCTTTAGCTCAGCTACTGACCTGTGCTAGGCTTCAAACCTTACTCACAGCAATGATGTGGCTATTCCCAATTAAAGAGAGAATAAGGCAATCATGTTTCATGAGTACCATGAATAGGTAGGCCAGGCACTATGGTGACTGCTTTACCTCTATTATCTCACTGAATTGGCGCAGCAATCCTGAAAGACAATCATTCCTGAACATATTTCACAGATTGGGAAAGTGAGACTCAGAATGGAAAAGTGGTTTTCTTAAGTTCACTTTACTGTTTTAAGCAGTGGGGCCAGTATTCAAACCCAGGTCCTCAAAGCTTGTGCATATTCCATTATAATTCAGTACAGGTAATTCAAAGATTTTTTTGTTTTGCTTTTCCTGATGTTGCTATGGAAGACACAATAGACCAAAATGGCACAGAAGGCAGACAGCCTTTGACAAACCTGGATGCAGATAACCTGGAACTTGGAGAGTAATCTATCAACTGATAACACAAAATTACCCATGCTCCAGGTGAATATGTCTCTATGGCAATAGCTGGTTAGGATAGTCACATCAGGCTAAATGACTTTCTTAAGGATACCTAGAATGGATGAGGCCAAAATCCTACTCCATTACCAGACATATAGCTTCACTCAATGCCATATGCTTGCCTTTTTACAGTCTGTGAAACCATCAGCTCTCTCTAGTTACACTAGGTTTCCTTTCTAGCTTCAATACTGTGACCAATACTTTGTTAATCACCTTCACCACTGACCTTCCCCTGGTCTTTCCAGAGTGCCCACAATGCCAGCTCCTCAACCATAGATCCTTCCCACCTGCCTGTTGCAGAGGGACTTGCCTATTAGGATCTATTTCCTAGGTGGTCTGATACTGACTTGCAATGTCCAATTCTGTTGTTTCTACACTATTTTCAGTTCCTTATCTTTATTCCTTCCAAACATACAATTATATCTACTCTGGGCCAGGGCTGGAACTATGTGTCTATAAACCCCTCAGGCCAATCACACTATATGGTAGGTTCTTAATAGGCTAGCTGAATGAATGCGTGAATGAATAAACAAAATGAATTCCATCCTACACTCAGCTTTAGTAGTTAACTTCCTATCTTATTTTTTCTGAAGTCAAAATACTTGTAAGAGTGCCTGATTTACATATACCACCCACATCAACACATTTCTATCTCCATCTATCCTCCACACCTTCACTCTGCTTTTAGAGAAGGAATCCTGCTTTCTTTTGGATGCTGTACCACTAGCCTTCTCTGACCCATTCCTGACAGCCAAGAGGCCTTACTCCCACACTTTCCCCAGTATTCCAGCAACTGCCGTGTTTTCTCTAGACATAATATTCAGCAACTAGATATCCTAGGTTTTCTACAACGGTTCTTCAAAAAAACTTTCCCCATCATTCCTATAAGATATAAGGAGTGTTCCTCAATTCCCAATGCTTCCTCCTAGAGTGTATATTGTCACCAGAAGAGACCAAACAGTCTGTTGTAAGGTCCCGACTTGGGGTTCATGTTTAAAACAAAAATTCATAACCTTCACATGATACTGCTGTCTGTGGTATTATTTCTGTCCTTCCTTTCACTGTCAAGCTCTTCTACATGTGTTTATCTTACATCATTCCCACTTACCTCCTACATCACTTTTAGTTCCCCACATAGCTTCTGCCTGTATGACTCTATTAAAACTACTCTTGGTTAAGTACAAAGTGACTTATTTTTACAAAGTTCTTTATTTTGCTATTTTATCCCATTTGTTAAAGAGATATATGATAATTAAAGACAGTGGAACAACAAACACAGAATATTTGATGTTAAAACTTTCCTTGCAAATCCAGGTCATGATTTTGTCATGTTGGCGACCACTCAGGGTAAGTTCCCTTTTTCTTACACCAGGAGGGTATAGCAAATCTGAAAAAGGGACTCAGGCTAGGGGTGGAGCCAGTGAAGCTGAGGTAGAGAAAATACAATTTTAGAAAACTGTATTGTATTTTAAATGTACCAGAGGAGTTGGTGTTTTTAAGGACAGGTGTAAAGAATCCTTTTTGTGTGCCTTATTAAGAATCTAATCGTGCCCTAATTGATCTGTTTTTAGAATGGTATACTTAAAAAGAGACATACTTGTAGTTTACTTGCAAACATCATTTAAAGCTTTTTTTTCATGCCATACCTCTGATACAGAATTAAACTGACTGACCTGCAATTTCCATTTCTCTGTGATGGGGGAGGTATGATGAGGTAGGCCTAGGCATGAGGAGAAAATAACTTTGGGACCAGACAGACTTAAACTGAAATCACATCCCAAATCTACCACTTACTAACAGGTAACAGTGAGCCAGTAACAGAACCTTGTACTCACCCCTCTGTTGGGAGGCCTAAATGTAACATTGTTATAAGGCATTTAGTACAAAGCAGGGCACACAGTTGGATAAAAATATTTTTTTGCCCCACTTTTCAGTGTCCAAATAGTCCCTTTGTCCCTAAGGTATTTTTAGAAAAGGATAAATGCTATCTCTCTGGAAGTCCATTTTCACACATATAACAAGGACATCACCTAAGTAGACTTCTTTATATAAATCCTCCTCCGCCAGATCTCTCCTTACATCACTGAGTTTTTCTTCTGTGCTATAGTCACCCCAATGGGGTCTGTCTTATTGTCAGCTCTACTTGACAAAGGAATATGAGAATTCAGATGTCTTTCCCAAAATCACATAGGAATTAAGAAGGAGAACTGGGACACAGGGTACTGAGTCTAGGCCCCTAACCATCAAGTTTTGCTGCAACCCAGGAACTAATTTGATTCCTCTACTTATACGGGAATAACAGCCAGGTAATACTCTGAATCCATGAAATTTATGGACTTCTAGAATCTGAGAGTTGGGAGGATCCCTAAAGTGCCTTTAGCTGTCAGGTTTCTCACTGTTTTAAGGATACACTGGCTTGGAGAGAGAGGGAATGACTTGCTCAAGGTCATACAGGGGATTGGTGGCAGAACCAGGAGCAGAACTGAGGTCCTGGGATTTTCTTATTGCATACCAGGCCTTCTGACTGTCAAGTTTCTCTGTAAATATTCTATCTCCATTGCCTATCCCATCTCAGAATCTACATTCTCCTATGCTGGGTTAGGTCCCTAAAGACAACAGTGCCCAGAGAGATCAGTAAATAGGTGACTCTAGCTGTTGCCAACAGAATTGTTTTCAAAGACAAAAGTGTAACAAGGGCACTGGAAACCTGTCCATAATTCTGGTCTCAGGGAGGCAGCAGGCAGCAGAGAAATTGTGACTGGACCTGGCAATGAGTGGAGGTATATGGTTGGTATTGGGTGAATGACCTGATATACAGGGCAACATCCAGTCCTGATAGGTTGATGGAACAGGGGAAGTTGAGTAATTCTTAATAATTGCCTTATTTGCGATATGAGAAATCTGTTAATTTACCTGTTTTGGGGGTCTTGATTCTTTATCCATAATGAAATACAGCTTTTGGGGAAGATGCTTGTCTTACAGGGCTCTTCTTATGCTAGTAATCTGGAGAAACCCTCCAGCTCATCCCCACACTGCAGACCCAGGCCTTTAAAGAATGATATTTAGCCCCAAAGCCTTGGATCACCCCCACCATTGAAGAATTTCATCAGTGCCTGGATCAAACAAGCAAATTTATTTGTGGAAGAGGCACAGTTTGCTGAAAAGTATAAGAAAAAAAGCCTCTCAAATGCAGCCAAAGTCTCACCTATATGTTTACCTGCTCCCCTGTTACCAACACTTCCTGCCTCATAATATAGGGCATATTATGACTGCCTGGGAGTCCAAAGAGGTGTCCTTACGCAAATTATACATCATCTTTGACTCACTTTGCCCAAGAAAAGAGGTGGTTTGTTTGGATTGTCCCCAAAGTTCCTTATAAGCTTTAAAACACTATGAGCTATTAGCAGTTCTTAACTATAAACTCATGGCAACTTAGCAAGAATTCTAAGAAAAAATAAAATATGGCATAATAATTATTTAAAAATAAAAATTGTCTTATATTTTAATGACTGCATAAGATTTCTGGCCTTGATTGTTTTAACCAGTTCCTTAAATATTTCAGTTATTTCTTATTTTTTGTCATTGTAATCAATGCTGCAAAGAATATATTGTATATCATTTCACACATCTATATGTCTATCAGTGGAACAAATACCTGGAAATTTATTCAAAAGCTGTTCCCTTTATGTCTCCTGGATGCTAGGCTGAGGACTGACTGAGACAATCCTGCTCCCTACCATCAAGGAGCTCACAGTTCAGCAGGGGAGACAGATATGTCACCAGACAGAGATGGCCAGGAAAGGACAAGAATAGTATGGGGAAAGACAGGGCATAGCAGGGGAGAGACACTAACCACAAAAATTAGAGTAATGCTGCATAAGTAACTACATTTCTGACAGGATATCAGGGAATTCTTCTCTCTGGGTCGCCCTTATTCCTCTGTCCCTGGTGCCTGGCATAGGATTTGGCATAACAGGAGGCTCAGTGAGCATTTTGGGAAGGAATGACTAGTCCTTCAGTTCTAGCACTGAGATTGGATGCTGGTCCCAACATCTCTCCTGACTTGCTGTGTGAATGTGGGCACATCACACAAATGTGGGCCCCTTTCTGGACCTTTCTTCCTTCATGAGTTACGTGGAAGGTGCCATAGGCATAAAAGAGTAGCTTGGTAGTTAACACTACAGGCTCTGGATTCAAACCTGGGTTTTTATCCTGACTCTCCATCACTGGCTGTGTGACATCAATAGGTTACTTAAACACACTCTGTCTTGAATTCCTTGTCTATAAAATGAGGCTGATAATCATAGTAGCACCTCACTTTTAGAGTTATGGAGAAAATTCAATGAATAATAAATATTAAGTGCTCAGAACAGAGCCTCCTACATAGTAAAGGCTAAATATATGTAAGCTCTGTTCTCCTTTCAAAATATAAGCTTATTTTTATCTCAGGGTCTTTGTACATGTTACTCTCCCTGGAGCAGTCTTCCCCCATATTTTGCCTTTTCTTCATTCATATTTCTGCTCAGATATCACCCAGAAGGGGCTTCCCTAAGCATCCATCTAAGGTAGCAAAACCCTTTCAATCTAATTTCCTTTTCCTGGAATTTTTTTTGTATTCTACTTTTCTTTATTACCCACTTTATAATATGTATTTATGTCATGCATCCTTCAGTAGAATCAAAGTGGCCCAAGGGAAGGGAGGTTTTCTTTTTGCTTAC
Source organism: Phoca vitulina (assembly GCF_004348235.1). Lineage (NCBI taxonomy): Eukaryota > Metazoa > Chordata > Mammalia > Carnivora > Phocidae > Phoca > Phoca vitulina. The sequence continues at coordinate 1,282,272 of NW_022589817.1, forward strand.
TGCCATATCTTTGGTGTCTAGAAGAAAGTCTTACACATATCAAACCTTCAAAATCATCTGTTAACTAAATGAAAAAGTAGCTTGATGAAGTGGTTACTATTATCTTCCCCATTTTACAAGTGAGGTGAAGTCATTTGTTAATGTCACAGGCTAATAGATAATGGAGCCATGTGACACAAAAACCCACTCTCAAGCCAGAATTATTTTTTTTTTTGCATATGATGTAAATGTTAGATGCAAATCGTCCTCAGAAATTATACCTAAAAGTTGAAATTGCTAACATACACATTTCATATTTGACAGTCATGCACTGTTACGTTAGTGGATCAGATAAGTAAAATTTACAGTCATCAATCATGAACAAATTAAACGATCATCATGAATGAGATCTGTACAATCATGCATTTGAAATAATAGAAAATTCAAAAACTACTTCATCTGAGTGTTCAAAGAATAGATGAGAAAGTACTCAGAAAATATCAGAATTTTGAAGAATATCTACTCTATTATAAAAAAATCATAATTTTTATCCATGAAATATTAATGGAACTTCATTATCTTTTGTGTATCTTAACAATATAGACTCATAGTCTTTCTTGTAAAATTATCTTCTGAAATGAAAAGGCAACTTTAAAAAAATCTTACAAATCATAAAATAAACTTTTGGGTGACCAGTTTTCCTAGGTTGCTAACCTTGGACATGACCATAGGAGATATGAAAGCACAATTTAATAAAGAATGATACACATGTATGTTATTACATTTTTTAAATTTTATTTTATTTTATTATGTTATGTTAGTCACCATAAAATACATCATTAGTTTTTAATGTAGTGATCCATGGTTCATTGTTTTCGTATAACACCCAGTGCTCCATGCAGTACGTGCCCTCCTTAATACCCATCATGGGACTAACCCATCCCCCTACCCGCCTCCTCTCTAAAACCCTCAGTTTGTTTCATGGAGTCCAGAGTCTCTCATGTTTCATCTCCCCGTCCCATTACCCCATCTTCCTTTGTACCTTCCTTCTCCTAATGTCTTCCATGCTATCCCTTATGTTCCACAAATAAGTGAAACCAGATGATAATTGACTTTCTCTGCCTGACCTATTTCACTTAGCATAATCTCCTCCAGTCCCATCCATGTTGATGTAAAAGTTGGGTATTCATTCATTCTGATGGCTGAGTAATATTCCATTGTATATATGGACCACATCTTCTTTATCCATTCATCTGTTGAAGGGCATCTCAGCTCTTTCCACAGTTTGGCTATTGTGGACATTGCTGCTATGAACATTGGGGTGCATATGGCCCTTCTTTTCACTATATCTGTGTCTTTGGGGGAAATACCAGAAGTGCAATTGCTGGGTCATAGGGTAGCTCTATTTTTAATTTTTTGAGGAACATGCACACTGTTTTCGAAAGTGGCTGTACCAACTTGCATTCCCACCAATAGTATAAGATGGTTCCCTTTTCTCCTCAACCTCTCCAATATTTGTTATTTCTTGCCTTGTCCATTTTTGCCATTCTAACTGGTGTAAGGTCGTATCTCAGTGTGGTTTTGATTTGAATTTCCCTGATGGCTAATGATGATGAACATGTTTTCATGTGTCTGTTAGCCATTTGTATGTATTCTTTGAAGAAGTGTCTGTTCATGTCTTCTGCCCATTTTTTGACTTGATTATTTGTTTTTTGGGTGTTGAGTTTGAGAAGTTCTTTATATATAGATCACGGATACCAGCCCTTTATCGGTAGTGTCATTTGCAAATATTTTCTCCCATTCCGTGGGGTGCCTCTTTGTTTTGTTGACTGTTTCCTTTGCTGTGCAGAAGCTTTTGATCTTGATGAAGTCCCAAAAGTTCATTTTTGCTTTTGTTTCAATAGCCTTTGGAGATGAATCTTGAAAGAAGTTGCTGTGGCCAATGTCAAAGAGCTTACTGCCGATGTTCTCCTCTAGGATTTGGATGGATTCCTGTCTCACATTGAGGTCTTTCATCCATTTTGAGTTTATCTTTGAGTATGGTATTAGAGAATGGTCGAGTTTCATTCTTCTGCATGTGGCTGTCCAAATTTCCCAGCACCATTTATTGAAGAGACTGTCTTTTTTCCGTTGCATATTTTTTCCTGCTTTGTCGAAGATTATTTGACCATAGAGTTGAGGGTCCATATCTGGGCTCTCTATTCTGTTCCATTGGTCTATATGTCTGTTTTTGTGCCAGTACCATGCTGTCTTGGTGATCACAGCTTTATAATATAGCTTAAAATCGGGCAATGTGATGCCCCCAGCTTTGTTTTTCTTTTTCAACATTTCCATGGCGATTCGGGGCCTTTTCTGATTCCATACAAATTTTCGGATTGTTTGTTCCAGCACTTTGAAAAATGTCATTGGAATTTTGATCAGGATGGCATTGAAGGTCTAGATTGCTCTGGGTAGCATAGACATTTTAACAATGTTTATTCTTCCGATCCATGAGCGTGGAATGTCTTTCCATCTTTTTGTGTCTTCCTCAATTTATTTCATGAGTCTTCTGTAGTTCCTAGAGTATATATCTTTTACCTCTTTGGTTAGGTTTGTTCCTAGGTATCTGATGGTTTTTGGCGCTATTGTAAATGGATCATTTTTCTAATTTCTCTTTCTACAGTTGCATTGTTAGTGTATAAGAAAGAAACTGTTTCTGTGCCTTGATTTTGTATCCTGCCACATTACTGAATTGCTGTATGAGTTCTAGTAATTTGGGGGTGGAGTCTTTTCAGTTTTCCACATGTCATCTGTGAAAAGAGAGAGTTTGACTTCTTTGCCAATTTGAATACTTCTATTTCTTTTTGTTGTCTGACTGCTGTTGCTGGGACTTCTATTGCTATGCTGAACAACAGTGGCGAGAGTGGGAAACTTTGACGTGTTCCTGATCTTAAGGGAAAAGCTCTCAGCTTTTCCCCATTGAGGATGATATTTGCTGTGGGTTTTTCATAGGTGGATTTTATGAACTGGAGCAATGTACCCTCTATCCCTATACTCTGAAGAGTTTTAATCAGGAAAGGATGATGTATTTTGTCAAATGCTTTTTCTTTTTCTTTTTTTTAATTGGAGAGGTGGAGAGAAAACTGGTCATCTGAGAGATTTTATTTTACTTAAGAATAATACAAGTAATTCTTTTTTTAAATTTTTTTTAAATTTTATTATGTTATGTTAGTCACCATACAATACATCATTGGTTTTTGATGTGGTGATCCACGATCCATTGTTTTCGTATAATACCCAGTGCTCCATGCAGTATGTGCCCTCCTTAAATACCCATCATCGGGCTAACCAATCCCCCCCCTCCCCTCTAAAACCCTGTTTGTTTCTCAGAGTCCATAGTCTCTCAGGGTTCATCTCTCCCTCCAATCCCCCGCCCATTTTCCCCTTCCTTCTCCTAATGTCCTCCATGCTATTCCTTATGTTCCAAAAATAAGTGAAACCATATGATAATTGACTTTCTCTGCTTGACTTATTTCACTTAGCATAATCTCCTCCAGGCCCATCCATGTTGATGTAAAAGTTGGGTATTCATCCTTTCTGATGGCTGAGTAATATTCCATTGTATATATGGACCACACTTTCTTTATCCATTCATTTGTTGAAGGGCATCTTGGCTCTTTCCACAGTTTGGCTATTGCGGACATTGCTGCTAGGAACATTGGGGTGCATATGGCCCTTTTTTTCACTACATCTGTGTCTTTGGGGTAAATACCCAGGAGTGCAATTGCTGGGTCATAGGGTAGCTCTATTTTTATATTTTTGAGGAACCTCCACACTGTTTTCCAAAGTGGCTGAACCAACCTGCATTCCCACCAACAGTGTAAGAGGGTTCCCCTTTCTCCACAACCTCTCCAACATTTGTTGTTTCTTTCCCTGTCCATTTTTGCCATTCTAACTGGTGTAAGGTGGTATCTCAATGTGGTTTTGATTTGGATTTCCCTGATGGCTGATGATAATGAACATTTTTTCATGTGTCTGTTAGCCATTTGTATGTCTTCTTCAGAGAAGTGTCTTTTCATCTCTTCTGCCCACATTTTGAGTTGATTATTTGTTTTTTGGGTGTTGAGTTTGAGAAGTTCTTTATAGATCTTGGATACCAGCCTTTATCTGTAGTGTCATTTGCAAATATCTTCTCCCATTCTGTGGGTTGCCTCTTTGTTTTGTTGACTGTTTCCTTTGCTGTGCAGAAGCTTTTGATCTTGATGAAGTCCCAAAAGTTCATTTTTGCTTTGGTTTCACTAGCTTTTGGAGCTGTATCTTGAAAGAAGTTGCTGTGGCCGATGTCAAAGAGGTTACTGCCTATGTTCTCCTCTAGGATTTTGATGGATTCCTGTCTCACATTGAGGTCTTTCATCCACTTTGAGCTTATCTTTGTGAATGGTGTTAGAGAATGGTCGAGTTTCATTCTTCTGCATGTGGCTGTCCAATTTTCCCAGCACTATTTATTGGAGAGACTGTCTTTTTTCCATTGCATGTTTTTTCCTGCTTTATCAAAGATTATTTGACCATAGGTTTGAGGGTCCATATCTGGGTTCTCTATTCTGTTCCATTGGTCTATATGTCTGTTTTTGTGCCAGTACCATGCTGTCTTCGTGATCACAGCTTTGTAATATACCTTGAAATCGGGCAACGTGATGCCCCCAGCTTTGTTTTTCTTTTTCAACATCTCCTTGGCGATTCGGGGTCTTTTCTGATTCCATACAAATTTTAGGATTGTTTGTTCTGGTACTTTGAAAAATATCATTGGAATTTTGATTGGGATGGCATTGAAGGTATAGATTGCTCTGGGAAGCATAGACATTTTAACAATGTTTATTCTTCTGATCCATGAGCATGGAATATTTTTCCATCTTTTTGTGTCTTCTTCCATTTCTTTCATGAGTGTTTTGTAGTTCCTAGAGTATAGATCCTTTACCTCTTTGGTTAGGTTTATTCCGAGGTATCTTATGTTTTTTGGTGCTATTGTAAATGGAATCGTTTCTCAAATTTCTCTTTCTACAGTTGCGTTGTTAGTGTATAAGAAAGCAACTGATTTCTGTGCATTGATTTTGTATCCTGCCACATTACTGAATTGCTGGTAGAGTTCTAGTCATTTGGGCGTGGAGTCTTTTGGGTTTTCCACATAAAGTATCATGTCGTCTGCGAAAAGAGAGAGTTTGACTTCTTCTTTGCCAATTTGAATACCTTTTATTTCTTTTGGTTGTCTGATTGCTGTTGCTAGGACTTCTAGTACTATGTTGAACAATAGTGGTGAGAGTGGGCATCCTTGACGTGTTCCTGAAATGAAGGGAAAGGCTCTCAGCTTTTCCCCATTGAGGATGGTATTCGCTGTGGGTTTTTCATAGATGGATTTTATGAACTTGAGGAATGTTCCCTCTATCCCTATACTCTGGAGAGTTTTAAACAGGAAAGGATGTTGTATTTTGTCAAATGCTTTTTCTGCATCAATTGAGAGGACCATATGGTTCTTCTCCCTCCTCTTATTAATGTGTTCTATCAGACTGATTGATTTGCAAATGTTGAACCACCCTTGCATCTCAGGGATAAATCCCACGTGGTCGTGGTGCATGATCCTTTTAATGTGTTGTTGGATCCTATTAGCTAGGATTTTTTTGAGGATTTTGGAATCCATATTCATCAGGGATATTGGTCTGAAATTCTCCTTTTTGATGGGGTCTTTGCCTGGTTTGGGGATTAAGGTAATGCTGGCCTCATAGAATGAGTTTGGAAGTTTCCCTTCTGTTTCTCTTTTTTGAAACAGCTTCAGTAGAATAGGTATTATTTCTTTGAATGTTTGGTAGAATTCCCCAGGGAATCCATCAGACCCTGGACTCTTGTTTTGGGGGAGGTTTTGGATCACTGCTTCAATCTCCTTACTGGTTACTGGCCTCTTCAGGTTGTCAATTTCTTCCTGTTTCAGTCTTGGCAGCTTATAGGTTTCCAGGAAGACCTCCATTTCATGCAGATTGCTCAGTTTATTGGCATATAGTTGTTGAATATAATTTCTAATAATTGTTTCTATTTCCTTAGTGTTGGTCATGATCTCTCCCCTTTCATTCATCATTTTATTAATTTGGGTCCTTTCTCTTTTCTTTTGGATAAGTCTGGCCAGTGGTTTATTGATCTTATTAATTCTTTCAAAGAACCAACTTCTAGTTTCGTTGATCTGATCTACTGTGTTTCTGCTTTCCAATTCATTAATATCTGCTCTAATTTTAATTATTTCTCTTCTAATGCGTGGCTTAGGCATCGTTTGTTGCTTTTTCTCTAGTTCTTTAAGGTGTAGAGTTAGTTGGTGAATTCGGGATTTTTTTTATTTTTTTTGAGTGAGACTTGCATGGCTCTGTATTTCCCCGTTAGGACCGCCTTTGAAGTATCCCATAGGTTTTGGATCGATGTGTTTTCGTTCTCATTGATTTCCATGAATTGTTTAAGTTCTTCTTTGAGTTCCTGGTTGACCCAAACATTCTTGAGCAGAGTGGGCTTTAGCTTCCAAGTGTTTGAATTTCTTCGAATTTTTTTCTTGTGATTCACTTCCAGTTTTAAAGCATTGTGGTCTGATAATATGCAGGGAATTATCTCAATCTTTTGGTTTCGGTTGAGACCTGATTTGTGACCCAGTAT
>NW_022589817.1:1288923-1296053 GCF_004348235.1 Phoca vitulina
AGCATTCTGGTCTGAGATTATGCAGGGAATAATCTCAATCTTTTGGTATCGGTTGAGACCTGATTTGTGACCCAGTATGTGGTCTATTCTGGAGAAAGTTCTGTGTGCGCTCGAGAAGAATGTGTATTCTGTTTTTTTAGGGTGGAATGTTCTGTATATATCTATGAGGTCCATCTGGTCCAGTGTGTCATTCAAAGCTCTTGTTTCTTTGTTGATTTTCTGCTTAGATGATCTGTCCATTGCTGAGAGTGGAGTATTGAGGTCTCCTACAATTAACGTATTGTTATCAATCTGACTCTTTATTTTGTTTAACAGTTGGCTTATATAGATAGCTGCTCCCATGTTGGGGGCATTGATATTTACAATTGTTAGATCTTCTTGTTGGATAGACCCTTTAAGAATAATATAATGTTCTTCTGTGTCTCTAAATACAGGCTTTAGCTTAAAATCTAATTTGTCTGATATATGAATTGCTACCTGATCTTTCTTTTGAGGTCTGTTGGCATGGAAGGTGGATCTCCATCCCTTCATTTTCAGTCTGGATATATCTTTAGGCTCAAAATGAGTCTCCCATAGACAGCATACAGATGGGTCCTGTTGTTTTATCCAATCTGCAGCCCTGGGGCATTTTATGGGAGCATTTAGGCCGTTCACATTGAGAGTGATTATTGAAAGATATGAATTTATTGTCATCATGTTGCCTGTGAAGACCTTGTTTCTATAGATTGTCTCTGTAAATTTCTGTTCTGTATCACTCTTGGGATCTTTATCCTTTTATAGGACCCCCCTTAATATTTCTTGCAGAGCCGGCTTAGTGGTCACATATTCTTTCAGTTTCTGCCAGTCGTGGAAGCTCTGCATCTCTCCATCCATTCTAAATGACAGCCTTGCTGGATAAAGTATTCTTGACTGCTTGTTCTTCCATTTAGTACCCTGAATATGTCTTCTCAGCCCTTTCTGGCTTGCCGGGTCTCTGTGGATAGGTCTGACTTTATTCTGATGTTCCCCCTCTGTACATAAGGAATCTCTTCTCCCTAACTGCCCTTAAGATGGTTTCCTTGTTTCTAAGAACTGTGAGTTTTACTATTACATGCCGGGGTGTTGGCCTGTTTTCCTTGATTTTAGGAGGGGTCCTCTCTGCCTCTAAGACATGAATGTTTGTTTCATTCCCCAGATTAGGGAAGTTCTCAGCTATGATTTGCTCAAATATATTTTCTAGTCCTCTCTCTCTCCACCCCCTCAGGGATCCCAATTATTCTGACATTGGAATGTTTCATGGTGTCTTATTTTCTGATTCTTTTTCATGGATTTTGAGTTGTTTCTCCCTGGCCTCCACTTTATCCTTCTTTTCTATTAATTGGTTTTCTAGATCACTAATTTGTTCTTCTGCCTCGCTTACCCAGCTGTTAGATTATCTAGATTAGATTGGATTTCATTGATAGCATTTTTAATTTCTGCCAATTCACCATTCATTTCTTCCCTAGAGACTCTATCTTGCCATTAATCAATTTCTCCATTCTAGCTATTGTCTTCACAACTGCTACTCTGAATTCCATTTCTGACATCTTGGTTTTATCTATACCCTTTTGTAAATCTGTGGCAGAAGTCACAGTGTCTGAGTCTTTCCTATTTTGGGGGTTCCTCCTCCTCGTCATTCTGTTGAGGGGTTGTTGAGGGAATGTACAGAATCCAAATTATTGACCACAACCCAAGCAAGATGCATTTTTTTTTTTTTAGGAACCTTAAGGATGTCCACCTCTTGTTCTCCCAGCCTGTCTTCTGTGGAAGGGGCCTGCAGCAATGTTACTCTGGCAACCCTGTTTGGGCAGATTTGCCCTGCCCCCTGTGGGGGTAGATGGGTTCAGTGAAAACCATTTTTGGGGGGCTTTTGTTCTCTGGCAGCTTTCCCTGTTGGCTTTCCTTGGCTTTCCGTCTCTCTTCCCAGAGTCAGAGCAGAAGAGATAATTTCCAACCCTCTGCCTCAGAGCAGAGAGATTGCAGTCTGTTCTTCAGTGAGCTCTCCAGGCCACGCTATCTCTGTTTCTGTCTGTGTTGGTATAAACTGTTGCATTCTGGGTTTTGGGCCCCTCAGCAGGGCTCCCAGTCCTCACCTCCTGTTTGGGGCATGGGGGCTCCTCTCTGCCCTTTGTGCATCTAAGACCACCAGCTGCCCCCAGTTCTCATGTGTAGCCCTGCAGCTCCAGGTTTCAGTCCAGGGGGCTGCCCTAAAGTCCTTTCCCCACTGCTACTGGTCTGTGAGTCTCTGCCCTGTCCCCAGCAGGGAAGGCTATCACTCACTGGTGGTGCAGGATCCACACGGCTCCCTCCCCCTTCTGTTTATGTTTGAATATGTGCTTGGGGAATCAGGGCTCCCCGCTTCATACCTCAAGACCAACCGCCTGCGATATTCTGTTTGTAGAGGTCCAGATATATCTTCTTACATCTCAGGCTGATTTCGTGGGTGTTCAGAGTGGTCTGGTAGATATCCAGCTCAATTCTGGGGACCAGAATTGGAGTTGGAATAGGGTCTCCTACTCCTCTGCCATCTTTTCTTCTCCCAGTATGTTATTACTTTAACACAAGGTGTGAAAGATAGGTGTTTACTTTCAGTGGCATATTATTCTGTTTTTTTTTTTCTGTTTCAGAAATGCTATTGTTTAAACCAAGCAACAATAGTACTAGTTAACAAAGGCAAGTATTAGTAATTAATACCAGGGAAAATTACATAATATGTGTAAAAAATATAATGATACTTTTATAATGGTTCTTTCCTCTAAAATAGCAAATTATTTTAACTCTTAAAAAAAAAACTTTATTGCAAACTGGTGCAGCCACTCTGTAAAATAGCATGGACATTCCTCAAAAACTTAAAAATAGAACTACCCAATGATTCAGCAATTGCACTGCTAGGTATTTACCCAAATGATACAAAAATACTGATTCAAAGGGACACATGCACCCTGATGTTTATATGTTTATAGCAGCATTATCAACAATAGCCAAATTATAGAAAGAGCCCAAATGTCCATCGACTGATGAATGGTTAAAAAAGATGTGGTATATATTCAGCCATCAAAAAGAATGAAATCTTGGCATATGCAGTGATGTGGATGGAGCTAAAGTGTATTATGCTAAGCAAATTAAGTCAGTCAGAGAAAGACAGATAACATATGATTTCACTCATATGTGGAATTTAAGAAACAATACAGATGAACATGGGGGAAGGGGGAAAAAAAAGAGAGGGAAGCAAACCATAACAGACTCTTAATTATAGAGAACAAACTGAGGGTTGATGGAGGGGTGGTAGGTGGGGGATGGGCTAAATGGGTGATAGTATTAAGGAGGGCACTTGTGATGGGCACTGGGTGTTGTATGTAAGTGATGAATCACTAAATTCTACTCCTAAAACCAGTATTATACTATATGTTAAGTAACTAGAATTTAAATAAAAATTTGAAACAAACAAAAATAATAAATAAAAAATAAAAACTTCATTGAATATTTTAAATTTGTTGGCTATACTGTTTATTCTTAAGATGCGTAAGTGTTAGATTGTATTTTTTTTAAAGATTTTATTTATTTATTTGACAGAGAGAGACACAGCGAGAGCAGGAACACAAGCAGGGGGAGCAGGAGAGGGAGAAGCAGGATTCCCGCGGAGCAGTGATCCTGATGCGGGGCTCGATCCCAGGACCCTGGGATCATGACCTGAGCCAAAGGCAGATGCTTAACAACTGAGCCACCCAGGCACCCCAAGTGTTAGATTGTATTAAAAGAGAATGCAAACAAAGCAGGATTAATTATACAGATATTACTTAAATTTGTGAAAACAAATAATTAACTTGCCTCTTTCTGTCCCACAATATGGTATTTTTTATTCTGTTTCCTTTTCATTTGATTTTTCCCTAAACTGCCTGCAACCTTCAGGACATCCTTTTCTTTTTCCCTCTTTTATGTAGTGGTTAAACAACATACAATGAAACTTAAAATTTACTTTGACTTGCAACTCTGCTCTTATCAAGCCCCCATTAAACTGATTCCTAGTGTGTCAGTCCAGTGTGATGGCATCAATATCCTCTCAACAAAACCATTTAAACAAGGATTCTACTTACTAGTAAGAGCAGATTTTTGATTTGTAGAAATTGGTTTCTGTATCCAATAATGTCTATCCACTTTATATTTTAGGCTTGTTTTGTCTGTCAATCATGTTTTTCACATAAACAAGTTTATCCTGTAGGCTGCCCATGTTTAAAATGTCCAGAATTTCCAAACACTCTGACGTCCATTAAATGTCTTCTTAAGTAAAATTATTTTTACTCAGAAAAGATGTTTTAAAGCTCTGAAGATATTTTGAACTTTTATATTTGAAGTTGGATTCCATATAAATTACATTTTTAGTAAAGAAGTCAAGAAATTTCTGTTAAACTTGGCTGCCCTTTGCTGGTGTCCTTTTAAAAATTTCTTGACTTCTTCACGTTCTGCATGGAGCACTGGGTGTTATGCACAAACAATGAATCATGGAACACTATATCTAAAACTAATGATGTAATGTATGGGGATTAACATAACAATAAAAAAAATTTTTAAAAAATAAAATAAAATAAAAATTTCTTGACTTCTTAAGCAGTCTTATTCCTGGAAAAAAAAAAAGTCATTTTTATAGCTAATTGAGTTTTTGTTGCAAACTACACATAACATTGAACAAATCAGGTACAATAAGTCAATACTTTTCTAGGCTCCTCATGACATCTTCAAACTTTTTTTGAAGAAAGAGCATATTTCTGCTTTATTGCAATCCGTTCTCCATTCTCATCTTCAGTGTATTTCCAAATATGAGAAGGATGTTCTTCTTGTTCCAAACTTTGAAAATATGATTTTATGGGCAGGTAGACATTTTAGCATCTTTCCTATAGTTGGCATCAATGACAGTCATCTTATAGAACTGTGTCTCATTAAAATCTCATTACCTGCTTCTGCATGATTTGAGAAAATTAAAAATTGACCACAAATTTTATTTTGTAAGTTTCAAAGTTGCAGGTAAGCAAATCACACTTTTTTTTTTATCAGTGTTGTGAACAAATTGTGCAGAACATTTAGCAAGTAAGATCATTTTACCTCCTTTGGTAAGAATTTAGGAGACTGAATAGAATTGTGAAATTTTACATTCTCCCTATCTTTGTAATATGCAGATATATAAGCAAAATCTAGTTTGTATTTTGACAATATATCAGTAATCATTGTACATCTGTCCGTGATTTTAGTAAAATCTTCATAGGATTCAAGGAGACTACGTGAAACTCCATTGTTCAAATCAAAGTAAATAAGAGCTAGGGGGAACATTTTATTAGTTGTTGCTGTAAATTGAGACATTACTTGATATACTAAGAAAGTATGGTAAGATCTGACAGAATTAGCTCTCCACTATAAGGACTCAAAACATCTATGATCAAACGTTCCTCTTTTGTTCACCGATCTTTTCATTACAGTCTCTGAATCTGAATATGTAACTTTACTCAGTTTTATAGAGAGATCATGGAAAGGAAACAATAGTGTGTGTTGATTAAGAATAGTATGCTCAGGGCGCCTGGGTGGCTCAGTTGGTTAAGCGACTGCCTTCGGCTCAGGTCATGATCCTGGAGTCCCGGGATCGAGTCCCGCATCGGGCTCCCTGCTCAGCAGGGAGTCTGCTTCTCCCTCTGACCCTCCTCCCTCTCATGCTCTCTGTCTTTCATTGTCTCTCTCTCAAATAAATAAATAAAATCTAAAAAAAAAAAAAAAAAGAATAGTATGCTCAGGCTAGCTCAGCAGCCTCTGTTTACAAGTGGACATTGCTGTCTTTTGGGAGAGTCTTTATATTGAAAAATAATTGACATACAATATTGTATTAGTTTCATGTGTACAACAAGTGATTATACACACACACACATATATATCAAATGGTTACAACAATAAGTCTAGTTACCATCTGTCACTATCACCATACCAAAGTTGTTACAATATTATTGACTATATTTTGGGGAGTATTTTAATTTCTTCCACATCCCCTTGTCCACCATGGATGACATAAAATTCCTTTCTCCGTTATGTGTAATATGTTCTGTTTTAGTCATTTCTTTCTCTAATCTAATGGTGAGCAATCTTCAATCTGTCATTAAAATAATACAAAAGGCCTTATTTCAGGTCATTCTGGCATTGGTATTGTAATCATTCTCATTTTCATTATCTGCATTCTTAGACAACATGATCCAAGCATTCACAATGTTGAAAGTTAAACTAAAACTATCTCAATACAAATAACAACAATTAGTGAACACACTAAATAAACACAGATTGTAAACACTCATAATTTTAAAATATGTGTAAGTTGTGTATTTTCTTTATGGTACAGCATCATTTCACACATCTATGTGTATACCAGTGGGACAAATGCCTGGAAATTTATTCACTAGCCATTCCCTAAGTGTTCCTGAGTGCCAGGCTAGGGACTCAACGCTCAGGATTACAACATGCTTAAGTTGCACTCAAGTCATATCACACAAGGTGATGCAAAACGCATGATCATTATTGCGAACCCCAAATTATGGTCGTCAATATCAACAGTCAGGGGACAAAAGAGCCACAGCAAATAAGGAAGGCTGTAATCCATGTGATGTCCATTTGACACTAAAAGCACTGTCACCTTCAGCCCCAATTGTGGGGGCCACGGTAAGAGTTCTATTCTTTCTCCCCCAACCTTTTGCATCCAAATGTAAAAAACAGGACTTTTTATGTCCTGGAGAGAGGTTTTCCAGGACACAGTGTTTTTAGTGCCAAAACTAGGATAGTCCTGAAACAACCGGTCAGTTGGTCAGCCTTCCAATGTTTCTCAGCAGCTTCGCTTCGCTTCTTTTCTTTCTTTCTTTTCTTCCTTCCTTCCTTCCTTCCTTCCTTCCTTTCTTCCTTTCCTCCTTCCAGCCCTTTAAGTAAGCTCTACACCCAATGTGGGGCTTGACCTCAGGACCCTGAGATCAAGAGTCACATGCTTTACTGACAAAGACAACCAGGTGCCCCTACCCTTCCACTGTTTCAACCGGAAAAACTCTGTAATTTTGCTTAAAATATGAAATTTGGAAGGAACACCATATGAAATA